>NW_009592838.1:82070-93522 GCF_000690535.1 Cariama cristata
AAAAAAAGAGGCTTAGTGGCTAGCTGTACAAAATGATTGCAGTCTAATTTTAATTGATTTGCATAACTTATGTTTAATTTTGTATTTCAAAATGCTTCCCAGAATTATACATTATATATTTAAGTAGGAATTGTGAGGAGGGCCAACAATGAAAGAGGTTTAAAGCTGTTAAGCTGGTGAGGGAGAAATCTTTGACTATTGTGCAAACATTGGCCAGCAGCATGTGTTAATGCAGAAACTGCAATAATCTTCATATCAAGATGTAATCTAATATTTCATTTTCTACTGAAGGGAGTTTGTTCTACTTAAACATCAACAAGACGGTGTTGAGGTAAAATGATCCACAGTGAGTTGAATTGGAAGCTCTCTCTCCATGACAAACAACTGTCAGTTTGGTTTCTGTCTTGAATTATCTGGACTTTCCCCATCTTTTTTCCAGCTTTGGCATTATGTTACAAAGTGCCACCTTTCCTTCCTGGACACTTGCTTTTAATAAGGAGTGGGTTGTTTGTGTGCTTCTTTGAGCAAGAGCCCAGTGCTCAGAAGACTGGGCTACTGCATAAACAAACCTTATCTCAGCTCCCCACTAGTCACCCTGCAGTTCAGTTGGGAGACACACAAAGCTTTTCCAATCATTGTCTTGCACTTCACAGCTCTCTTTTATTGCCTTTTTTTTTTTTACTTTCTTCTCCCAGAAGTAAAGCGTACCTCTAGCAAATATGGATTACTAACCCTCCAATTTATGAGTTTTTATCAGGTGGCTGTAGCATTAACTAGAGAAGCTACTGCATATTGACCTCAGTCAAGTGACAGCAGTCTTAACCTCCATCACACTGTCTATGTTAGCAGACCAGGGAGAGGAAATTCAGCTCATTCTCACCCTGATCTTGTGTGTCACACCTTTATGATCCGTAGCAAACAGGGTTCGCAGTGAAGAGCAAGTCCTCTGTCAAGCAGATAAATTCTGTGCACAAGACTTAGAGTGAACTGGATCTCTTTGTAGAATTATCTCTAACTATCAGTGGATGTAATTGTGGAGATATATTTTCATTTTATTTCCTAGACTTTGGGATGTCTAGGATTAAAATACCAGGTGGAGCTTTGCCCACGTAATTCACTTGTTTAAATTGGCAATGAATGTTGTTTCATGCAGCTTTATGGCTGCTAAACAGGACTCTGCCTCTTAATCCATTCACTAAGGAACGGCTGTTTACAGAGAAGCAGGTTAGTCTGGGATACAAATGCCAGATTAACTGTTCACTCTATCAGTTTTCCTTATGCATCATATTTTGTGTGTCTTAGATCAGTAAAACAAGGACAAATAAGAGTTGCTTATCTCTGGGAGGGCTGGTGGAGACAAAAATCCTGAAATTTTATGAGGTGCACAGGAATACCTAGGATGTATTTATCTCAAAGATACTAAAACAAGTAAAAGCAGGATAAAAAAAAATTCACTTATGAGCAATTCCAGTTCTTCCTCTTCTGCTGGCCACAATAGCAAAAATATAAGTGACTAGATGCACTAATACTCCCTTCATCCTTCTGGCTCTTCCCTTCTGTTCATGACTGACATACATATGAAGATTCAGAGCTTTTAAAAGCATAGCAAAATGAAGAGCCTGCTTGTGTGGTGGTTTAAGAGAGAATATTTGACTTCAGAGTTATCATTCCTGTATCCCCCAATCTCTTCCCCCCATCTCCTCTCAGAATTTCCTTCAAGGCACTAAGTTTGGTACCCACCTCAGCCTAGCACATCATATTTTGGTTTGGGATTTCCCAAACCCAAAGACTTGCATGGAAAGAACACATATTGAGCTGTCTATTCAGCCTCTCGCTAGACCTACTGAACACACAGTCTTTCTCTGTAGGAGCAACAATGTCTGCAAAACCGCAAAATTAGAGGATATTCAAAGGTCACCTGTGCAGCCTTTCACCATTGCAGAAATCCACCTTTCTGTCAGAGATGCTATGCCTCTTCAGCATCAAACTTCCAGAAACATCAAATAGTCAAAACACTCACATTTTGTCCAAAGCAAAGAAAGAGGATTTGGCTGGAAGCATTCAGTTACACAGCTGTCACATAACCAGACATTTGGCTCTATCATTCCTCTTATTTAGTTAATTTTTTATTTCCTGGGTTGAGGACCAATAATGTCTGTCTGGAAAAGATGACTATTTCTTGAATCCTTTCCATCTCCATTGACTTTCTTGATTTAGTTTCAGGAAAGAGAGTATGATGTGAATTTCTCTGATCAGCTACCCTCATCCCCGGGAAGATTTAATGTCATGTCATACCTCATATCTATACTTTTCTTTTGCCCTTGGAAGTCAGTTAATCTTACTTTCTTTAGGTCCTTCCCAAAGACAAAAGTTTGGTTGATAAGCCATAAATGTAATGATGCGTAGTTAACATTCCTTTTCCTAGACAAACATAACAAAATAGAACAAAACACTTTTGTCTTGGTGGTCAGAGAGTGAGTTAAAGTTTTTATTTCTCAATAGATGTTGCTCAAACTCTTTGAGACTTTAGTTCAGATGGAAGAATCTGGGCCTGAAATATTTCCCAAAGTAAACCTCATTTCATTTTCATTGCCACCTGTTATTTCCCCATGGTGCACAAACAGTTACATATTAAAAATTCTGACTGTGTCTAGAGAAGATAAAATGTCATCAGATTATAAGGCTGAGGGCCTGATTTAATAATCAGTTTTCCCTGTTCCACATCAAAATACTAAACAAGTAAGAACATTTTTGCAATTATTTCCAATCTCAAAAAAAAAATTTCACTAATTATCTCTGTGTTAGATTAATTATCAAAATTAAAGTAAAAATTACATTTTTCAGTGGGCTGTAAGAAATTGTCAACAACCAAAGAGTTTGGAGATGATTGGCCTCCTTCCTTTGACTAGTAGAAACCTGCAACTACCATCAAATCATTTCAATTCCAGCAGGTCAACATAGATCTATGTGTCTAGAGCAACTTTAAGTATTTCTGGGACACTAGACTTCCCAAAGTTTTCATAACTGAAACCACAGCTTAAAACTTTGTGGCAGAGCATACACCTGATTTAGTAGTATATTTAATCCTATTTGTATGTCTTTTAGGCATATGAATAATCCAGATGAATCACAGATTATGACTATGTTTAAGTTTCAATGTGTATTTAAAAGAATCACTTAAATTAACTACTCACCAAGTCAGGACCTATGTGAAAATGGACCAGGACTGTTGAGGTTTTCTTGGTTTAAAAAAAGGAGAAATCAGCAGGGAAAAGCTTACTCAGCTCTTGCAGCCTCCAGATAGAACTCACTCTGGAATACAACAGAATTCACACACTAACCTTCTGGGAAAGATAAGGAACAATAATCCTGGAAGAAAAAAAAAATACTCTAACTATATTTCTGAAACATTGCATTTTGGTTTCAGTACCCTTGTTGTTCAGTATTTTTACAATTCATGTACTACGAAATAAAGTAAGAAAAAAAAATCTTCTTTATCTATGATTTTGTCTTCATAAAAAAGGGATTTCTGAAGCTGGATTGCTGCTGCTATTTAATATCAAGACACAGCATAAGTCCACTTATGACACATTGGTTGATTACCTCATCAAAAAGTAACTTAAAAAAAAGCAATAGACAGCTCTCCGAGCACAAGAAATTAAAAAATGCCCCATAGGAATATCATATATTTGAAAAATAAAATCAAGGTATATTCTTCTAATTCTCTTTCATACTAATAATCAAGTGATCCTTCTAATAATGCGAAGCCCTTAGTTGTCTGTAAATTCACAACATTTCTCTACCATGGTAGACAGGAAGTAAAGGACAGATGTCAGCAACTCCTTCTGAGAAAGGCAGCATGTCATACTTATTTGATATTTCCGTTTCTAGATTGTATCTCATCAACTGCCTTGTAGTCCACCCCCTAGTCAATACATCTTCAATTTGGCTAGCAGAATGCTATGGAACAGCATGTAGAAAGCTGTGCTAAATATGACACATGCTCGCAAACAACAAACTCCTCCCCCTTCATCCACAACATCGATCCTTCCATCATAGAAAGCACAACTTGCACCTGGTAAATCCATGCTCACTTCTTCAAGTTAACTTCTAGTACTCTGTGTGCCTGGAAACAACTTCCATCAGGACATGGTCTACAACCTTTTGGAGGTTGAATGAAGGCTGACTAGCCCATAGCCCAGATTATCCTTTTTACCTTTTTTAAAATATAGGCAGGATCTCAGCTATGCACTTTATAAGACTTCCAAACTCACACACTGGTGCACTACAAAGTTACTTTTCCCCCCACACCCCCACTAAAACAAAATATTTCATGTGCTCACACTGAAGTTAGCCATTACAATACTTATTTCCTAATTTCATTACTCTTCTTATAGGAACAAACAAAACTTATCTAGATCTCTCAAAAAACAAGAGCAGTTTCTGGTTACGTGCTTATTATTGCTAATAACTGAATAGAAGCAAGCAGCAGTTGAGTATGGGTCAGTACTTTGCAGAAAAGCCTGATACTTCTCTGGAACACGGGACTTTTAAAGCATACTTTGAACAAGAGTGCAGCTCACATGATTTATGGCCATGACATTCTGTAGGCATGACATTCATTGGCATGTGTCACACAGTTCATACACATTGCATACATGAAATTCCAGAAAGGATCATTACAGGGAAGTGTTGCTTGGATATCAGTGGTACTTTGTTGTCATCCAGGACTGCGGAATCTTCATCCTCTGAGAGATTTTAATAGACAACAGTTAGTCAAATGCCTCTCAGGGATGGTGGGTACATTCAAGTTAGGTACAGTACACCCTGAATTAAGGTTCAAAATTAGAAGACCTATTGAGTTCTTCTCCAGTGAAATCTTCCTTAATCATCAGGACTCAGCCATAAGAATCAGCAGAAAAGGAAATGAAATTAATGTCATGACATCAGATTTCCAAGAAATTACCCATTTCCATATCTGTTAGGACAGTTATCCCCTAACTTAGCGTTGACAAACTATGTGTTTCAGTTAAGATGTAAAATCTAGATCCTAAATTCATAAAATTAACTACTTGCTCAGAGAAGTGGTTTTATTTTCCAGAAGACTGAATCAACCCTTCCCCTACTGAATCCCAGTTTGTCACTCACACTTTGTCACATGCAGCTGCAGTTGGACAGTCCGTTCTTTTTCCTTTTCAGTCAAACTGTTGGCTGTCTTAAACAGCTCCTGCCTTTCAGAGACTCACAAAGTAATTGCTCAATTGACTTCATTTTAGAGGGGATGAAGTGATTCTAGTATACTGCTGGTAGGGCTCTTCAGATTGAAAAGAGCTTTGAGGGGACAAGGTGATGTTATTCTACAAGCCAAGGAGGAAAAGATGACAGTGTTAGCAGCCAAAGGAATAAATGGCTCCAAAATCTGATATACCTTATGCCCATCATGCACTGAGACATGCACTAAAGGTACAAATCCAGGCACACCAGCACTACAGCAAAAAGTGTTAACTTACAGTTTTTTGGATGTTACAAAATTTCAATTAGGTCTCAGAACAAGATGTTTTATTTATATACTGAACTTTGCCATGAACCAGTCGATGTACATCAGTGGTATCAGGGGTGAGGTTTTGTAACAGTGAAATGTACTTCTGAATCTCTTTGGGTTTTAATGCTCATTGACTTGGACACGTAATCAATTGCTGCATCTCCAAAGGCCCATAGATATTGACTTTGGTCTCCAAAAGACTTTATAAAGAGTCATTTGGGGTATACTTTCACTTCAAATTGAATTGTGGACCATTAAATCTCTTTAGTAAAATACTGGAACAAACACTAGATGCCAATGCTCCTGCTGCATTTTTAAATAGAGTACAGATGCGCCTGGGCTGAAGATGAGGTTCCTAGAAGGATCTTAGCTTGTTCTTTTTCTCTGGCAGATTCTTTAAATCATTACAGATTTTATTTCCCCTACAGACAAAATGCATTAGTTTTACAATACTCACTCTGCTTCTCCCACAAGACAGTAACACAAGTACTTCCTCAGCATTAGGTATAGATCAGCTGTGCAAATTCTGGAGAGAGGGGAGGAGGAGAAATGATATGGTAATCAATTAGTTTGATACTTATCTCTTCGTTTCTTGCCTATGCATTTGATAAAGGACCTGGGGATGAAAGGAGATGGGAAAATGGAATTTTGAACAGTGAGGTTTTTATTACATATTATCTACTATGCATCTGTATAGACAATTTTTTTTTTTCACTCTGCTGAAAAATGAATGATAGTAACAGAATCTACAGGATTAATAAACGCAGAAGAGACTGCTTGCTTGGTAGTAGCCAATACATTGGAATTATCCACTCAAGGGTGCTAAGGGAGCTGGCAGAAGTGCTTGCCAAGTCACTTTCAATCATTTATCAGCAGTCCTGGCTAACTGGGGAGGTCCCAGTTGGCTGGAGGTTAGCATATGTGACTCCCACCTACAAGAAGGGCCAGAAAGAGGATCTGGGGAACTACAGATCTGTCAGCCTGATCTTAGTGCTGGGGAAAGACACAGAGCAGATCATCCTGAGTGCCATCACACAGCATGTACAGGACAACAGATGATTAGGCCCAGTCGGCATGGGTTTATGAAAGGCAGGTCCTGCTTGACTGACCTGACCTCCTTCTGTGAAAAGGTGACCTGCTTAGTGGATGATGGAAAGGCTATGGATGTTATCTACCTACACTTTAGTATAGCCTTTGGCACCATATCCCGCAGCATTCTCCTGGAGAAACTGGCTCCTCATGGCTTGGATGGGCGTACCCTTTGCTGGGTAAAAAACTGGCTGGATGGCCGGGCCCAAAGAGTGGTGGTGAAAGGAGTTAAATCTGGTTGGTGGCCAGTCACAAGTGGTGTTCCCCAGGGCTCGGTATTGGGGCCAGTTCTGTTTAACATCTTTGTCAATGATCTGGATGACGGCATCAAGTGCACCCTCAGTCAGTTTGCAGACAACAGCAAGTTGGACTGGAGTGTTGATCTGCTGGAGAGTGGGAAGGCTCTACAGGGGGGTGGTCTGGACAGGCTGGATCAATGGGCTGAGGCCAATTGTATGGAATTCAACAAGGCTCAGTCCTGCACCCTGCACTTGCATCACAACAACCCCATGCAACACTACAGGCTTGGGGCGGGAAAGCTGCCTTGTGGAAAAGGACCTGGGGGTGCTGGTTGACAGCCAGCTGAACATGAGCCAGCAGTGTGCCCAGACAGCCAAGGTGGCCAACAGCATCCTGGCCTGTATCAGAAATAGTGTGACCAGCAGGACCAGGGCAGTGATCATCCCCCTGTACTCAGCACTGGTGAGGCCACGCCTTAAGTGCTGTGTTCAGTTCTGGGCCCCTCACGACAAGAAAGACCTTGAGGTACTGGAGCAAGTCCAGAGAAGGGCAATGAAGGTGATGAAGGGTCTGGAGCACAAGTCTGATGGGGAGCGGCTGAGGGAGCTGGGGGTGTTTGGTCTGGGGAAGAGGAGACTGAAGGGAGACCTGATTGCTCTCTACGACGACCTGAAAGGAGATTGTAGCAAGGTGGGAGCTGGCCCCTTCTCCTGAGTAACAAGTGATAGGACAAGAGGAAATTGCCCCAAGTTGCACCAGAGGAGGTTTAGATGGGATATTAGTAAGAATTTCTTCACCAAAAGGGTTGTCAAGCATTGGAACAGGCACCCCAGGGAGGTGGTGGACTCACCATCCCTGGAGGCATTTGAAAGACGTATGGGCATGGTGCTTAGGGACATGGTTTAGTGGTGGACTTGGCCATGCTAGGTTTATGGTTGGACTCAATGATCTTAACAGTCCTTTCCAACCTAAACAATTCTGATTCTAATTCCTGTCCTTTTGCCAGATTACTTCTACAAACTGTCAGAGTTTGATACTAAGTAGCAAACATACAAAGTAGCAAGCAGACACGAGAGACTTTTTCAAAAAGGAAGAGTATTTACAAAAAAATGTAGTAATTCAGCAATATAGGCTGTATTAAACTTTGTGATTCATCAGTAGTTCTTGGAATGTTCTATGTGAATAACATCAGGCATTATAATATCTGCAACATGAGTGTTATGCAAATATTTTAGCTAAGTATACTAGCTGTACTCTTGTATGCAATTTATTTACTGTGACATTTAGCATGTCCAAGATAATACATCCTACTAAATATGTTTACTTCAGTAAAAAAAAAAAAATAATGTGCCTTGAAATCCTATGTAGCTCTGGTTTATGCCTGTGAGTCAATACCTTCCCTCATGTCCGTAGCCCTCCCACCACCTGAGACTGCCCTTCAGCTCCCACACCAAGCCAGCCCTGCCGCAAGTCAGTATTTGTGAGATTCAGGACACAACCCTCTGCACCGTGAGCCGGGTAGGGGTGAGGAAACCAGGTGGGTGTCAATGCCACAGTGTAAGCATAGCCTTGATTTACCAGCCAGTTCTTGATTCTCTCCACAGCCCTCCTGGCTTCTTTGACCCCAATACCAGGTATAAATGTCCTGCACTACCTTTGCCCACCCTATTCTTTCCAGGTACAAGACCCAGGAGTTCTCTCTGCACTATGAAAGACTAAAAGTTGGCCTCAGTATGCAGAGATACTCCCAGTTCCAAAATTAGCAAGGTGGTATTAGTACCACGGGTAGGTGCTAACTCAGTGGAAGGGGCAGGAGAAGGTGCATTAGAGGTAATGGGTTTCACAAAGAGCACTGAGACCTTCATGGATTGTAAAGTACAAAAGTGTTATTTTATTATCAGGAATAAAACTCCTTTATCATACTGAAGTTATACTGGCTTCAAACAGACAGGCTGTTAAGAAGGGTAGTCCTTGTTTATCAGAAGAGACAGGCTGTGTGTACCGCTAGGAGACTAAAGAAATGTAGATAGATAGATCCAAAGGCAGATGGACATATAGGCAGGCAGGCAAATAGAGATAGTCTGGCCTGCCTGTCTGTCAGTCCAAGTACTTAAAGCCCACATTAGAATATGTTTCCACAGAAGCTAATCCAAATATAGTTCCAAAGAAATTAATAAACAAAGAATACTCTTACTTCATCAGCATGCATACCGAGAAGTACAGGATCAGCAGCCATCTCTGCCTGCAATCCCCGTCTGAGACTGGACTTCAGTCTCTGGTTCTCTTCATCACCAGTAAGGTCCATTGCTGCAGACTCTGAAGGATGCACACAAAGCTTCCTATGGCACATCTGGAGAAAAAAAAAAAAACAAAAACAAAAACCAAAAACACACACACTCCCCAAACAGAAGGACCCTCAGTTCTCTGCGAAGAAAAGTTTTGTGTCCTCACCCACATCTCCCCTGCTCCTCTGAACCTCTCCTCCCAGACTTCTCTCACTGCCTTGGGAAGTGATATGGTTTGTACAAGAGTTTGGAGATATACTATATACCAGACTTGTGATCTTCATCAGCTGCATAAACTCCAGGAGAGAAAAGACCTTTTGCTGGGAATACAGCAGAGCATAGAGCTCTTTTTAATCCACAAATAAGATGTGTAATGCTGCAATGAGGACAGACAACGAAAACACCTTGATTTTAGATATTGAACTACCCCCCAAAAATACATCCAAGGAGATTTCTATGCACTGAATAATATATATTCTTTTCAACAAGCAGCATAGTGAGTGTTTAAACCTATCATCACTCTTAGTACCATGTTATTTGTCTCTGGTGTTTTTAAATCTGATAGTGTTTAGTTTTTTTATACATACCTCCCTAACCCTACTTTGTAGGTATTTTTAGTCTTGTATGTTTATGCTGTTTTGATTAGCCATTCTGCACGCTAATTTACCTGTATGGTCAAAGGTGATTTGTGATCTCAGTGCTTGAAATAATTTGTTTTTTCTGTCTCTGCATCTTGTTTTGTGACCCTCATCTCTGCTTGTAATCTTTACCTGTTCCTTCTAAGACCAGAACACTTTCTATTTTCTCCAGCTGCCCCCTGAAGATTCTCCATAATGCTGACACTTAGGATTTACCAAAAATTTTGCTTCATTGTCCTGGTTTCAAGCTGAGATAGAGTTAATTTTCTTCCTAGTACCAGATACAGTGCTATGGTTTTGGATTCAGTATGAGAATAATGTTGATACCACACTGATGTTTTAGTTGTCGCTAAGTCGTGCTTACCCTAAGTCAAGGACTTTTCAGTTTCCCATGCTCTGCCAACAAGGAGGTGCACAAGAAGCTGGGAGGAAGCACAGCCAGGACAGCTGACCTGAATTAGCCAAAAGGATATTCCATACCATAGAGCCTCATGGCCAATACAGAAACTGGGGGGGAGCTGGCTGGGAGGCACGGATCAGTGCTTGGGGACGGGCTGGGTGTGGGTCAGTGGGCGGTGAGCAATTGCATTGTGCATCACTTTTCTTTCTTGGGGTTTATTTCTCTCTCTTTGTTATCTCCCTTTTCATTACAATTATCGTAATTAGATTTTATTTCAGTTATTAAACTGTTCTTCTCTCAACCCACAGGTTCTACCTTATTTCCCTGATCCTCCCCCCATGCCACCAGGGGCAGAGGAGGCAGAAGCAAGCAGCTGTCTGGTACTTAGTTGCCAGCTGGGGTTAAACCATGACACAGACAGATCTCTGTCACTGCAGGTTTGCACACTCTCCCCTGGAGCTGGAGAACTGAAGCAATTCAAAGCATGGCCGAGGGAATGAGAGCATGTGGTTCAGTTCCCCTCACAGTATTGGCAAGAAACAAAATGATTTGCTGCCACACAGTGATGGAAAAATCCAGACAACTGCAAAATCTGTGCCTTTACCCAGGTGACATCGAAGTCTTTTTACTGTCCCATCTTTCTGCTTCCTTCCACACCCCCAGAGCTGCTCACTTATATGTGCCTGTCTATTCATTAACATCTAATTAAGGCGTACATCTGCTGCAGCTTTACATCAGCATTGCGTTCTCCCACATTAAAACTGCCTGGAGCTTTCTGTCTTTTCTTCATATTTGTTTCCGGTGCACTAAGAGCAAAACAAGCTTTTTCATGCTGATTGACAAACGGAGGGAAAACAAACTCTGGATTTTGAAGAGGATGAAAGAGCAGCATATGCTTCTCATCCAAAAAAACAATCTCTCCTCAGGGACATGCCCCAGAGAGGTGGCGAGATTTCTTTTAATTAAAGGAGCAATGAAGAGAAAAGAATATCAGATGTAGACATGACAGTCAGGACCAAAATGGGGTAAAAACAGAGGGTTTGCCTTTTTTTTTTTCCATGGGAAGAAGTTGCACTCTATTCTCTCATTTTACCTCACTTATTCAGCCCATTTCTATGTACTCAAAAGGTAAGACAATGCCACAGATTAATGGCCACATCTGAGATTATTTCCTAACTAGATTTCATACCATCCCTCAGGGTACTTTACTTAGAGATCACCAGTGACATGCACAACAATGTTCCAGAAAGCCCTGTTA
>NW_009592838.1:93533-113367 GCF_000690535.1 Cariama cristata
CCCCCCCCCCCTTTTTGTTTTCCTTCTTAAAGAGCATAGTCACAGCTGGTTCTGACAGGTTTGAGAAACAGAGATGAAGCAAGCAGTCCCATTATCTGATGGCACAGCCAGTCTTGCCCATTCTCTTTTTCTGAAAATGGAAAGATTTCTCATTTGAGTTAGAAAATATAGATCTAGAGTAATGATCCTGGGAATTTACCAGTCATCCCAAAGTACACCATTGCTTGGCCACTGGACTTTATTTCTACCAGCCTTTCCAACAAATGCAATGCACAATTCCAGAAAGACGCTAACACATTAAACTCCAAACCAGGAGCAAAATGTATACACCAAAGGGTTTTATGATGAAGTGGCATGTGGTGTTGAGCCGTTACTTTTGTCAAAAATGACCATAGTTTCTTCTTGATACAAATAACACCCATCTGAGACATTTCAGCACAGAAATGTCCACCATAAAGACAGACTGCATTTAGCAAGGCAATGCTGCCTGCCTCATTGCCAACAAGACTAGACTTCCACATAGTCCACAGCTCTCAAGCAATATTGCATACACTGATGAAATTATCTAGATTGTGGCTGTCATCACTCAGGTTCTTTGACTTGTTGATGCTCCAGGAAGACTCGCTGTTTAATTGCTTAATGTGGAGCTCTGGTGGTAAAACACCTAGATGTGTACACATCTATTATTTTCTGAGAAAATCTTCCAGATATATTTCTGTTTCAAGCAGGTACAGGCAAAATATAGTTTTTGTCCTAGCTGCGAGCAACAGAATTGGCATGCCTAAAAGTCAATAGGTTTGTTTTGGTTTTATTTGCCAATTTGATTATAATTATACGTATTTTGCTCTCAGATTCACTTTGAATTCCCTCTGGTAAGACATACAGTGTCTTTTGTACACACATCTCAATTATTTGAAAGACTTAAATATTGCTAGCATGTGTAAGCTACAAAGGAAAGTTTCATGGATAGATTTGAAGACTGGAAATCTTTTTTCCTCTCCTCCTTTATACGGTAGGCCAAAAATCTCAAATAAATGACTACTACTTGAGAGTTTTATCTTATTTTGAGCATTAAGATATCATTTATAATGACATTGAAACTTGATTTAGAAGCTGCCAGTGACAGAGAATCCATCATAACTGGAGGAAAGTTGCTCTGCTGATTAATTACTTACTTTGAATTTACCTTAGTCTAGCTTCCAACTCCTGAATTTCATGGATTCATCTTTGACAGAAATACCACCTACAATAAGCCATCTTTTCCCACTATCACCTCTTAATTTTCTTTGATGCACTAAACAGATTAAGTTTTCTTGGTTTCTCCCTAGGAAAAAAAAGTCATTTTCCTATTATTCTTTTCTAAATCTTTTTCAATCCTTCATCAGTTTTTTGAAGGATGACTATTAGAACTCAAAACAAAAGTGTATCATTAGTGCCAGATGTTCATGACTCACATAACTGTTATAACTCTCACTTAATTGAAATAACTAGAAAGAAACGTGCAAACCCCTCTTCATGCCATGACAACTGCAAAAATAGTACTCCCTTGTTCATATATGATATTTCCCGACCAATTCTTCAGAAGTTGTATTAAGCCTTAACTACATGAGATTGCCCACTCAAGTTCAATTGTTTCACTGCTCTGGTGCTCTTTAGTTACTGATTTCAAGGATGAAGTCCCAGTTGCCCAAGACTGACACATTTTCTACATGCCTGGAAATATAACCTTGTTTGTCTTGAAGTATGTGCTTGTTTACCTCCATAAGTGATCCAGAGCAGCCTCTACATCTATACCCCATATGAAATTTATCATTATTATTCATTCACTAATTCTGCAACATCAGAAATTTTACAAAGGTGGTATTTACAGGTGTAGTCCTCCTGGATTAGACTAGGTCAAGAATAAACAGCAGCAGCATCTACCCAGAAACCAATCCATGGGCACGTGACTTGAACCTTTACAGTTACTCTCATTCAGTCACTACCCTGCCTCTGTGGGCTCTCTTGATTTCATTTAGTAGTTTTTCTCATCAGAACGTTGTGCCAGTATATCACTGGTCTCAAAAATGCCTCAGATGTATTATATCAGAGATAGTTTCACTGAACATATCTGAGATCTCAAAAATGACACAGTTTGCTTGACAGAATCTATCTTCTATAAAAGCATGATGATTACATTAAGTATACTGCCATTCCTTTCTGCTTTCCCATTTGTGTCTCTTCACTGCCTTTCCATGATTTTGCCATGAGTAGCTGCTTTATGGTTTCCTAGGCAAATTTACTGAACTCTCTCAGTAATTAAAAGTATAATGCATATGATTATATACTGGAACACTTTTTCCAAGACTTGTTTTTTTTAAAAAAATCCATGTCTCAGTTTTTTACCCATTCTTTCCTTTTTTTTTTTAAAGAAAGTACTCAGCTGCTGTTTGTCAACATCCCTTATGATTAACATTAAAATAGGAAGGATTTCATTATTACTTTAATTTCTAATATATGACTATAGCATTCTGTATCTTTATGAGTACATGTGGAACACTATTGCTTTTTGTGCATCCTAAGATTTTTTCAGACTGGATCTGTACAGAGCTATAGCATCTATCTTAGAAATAAAATTTACAGCAAAAGACCAGAACTCCACACAGAGCAGAAAGGGTTCATGATCATGTTTGTGAATTCTGAAACCTTATTCTATTCTCCCTTGTGCACATATTTCCAGTTTTCCTGATGGTATCATTTTCTTTCCTCAGACAAATGGAGGTAGTGGAAGCGCATTTGAATTCCACCAGAATTTTACTTAATATGGCAAAATATTGGTTTTATTGGTGAATCATAATTCATGGGAAAGCAGAAGCTGTTTACAGAATGTATAACTTGAACTGGTCAAAAGTATTTTTATTGTGAAGAGTGTGTTTTGATGAAAAACTGTCCCCAAGTGAAAAAATGTTTTATTATTGGATAAAATAAAATCTCAGTTATTTTAGTCCATCTCCTTGAACAGGAAGTACAAAAAAAAGAGACTTTAAATCTCTTTTTTTCATGTTTTTGTAGTTTTGAAATAGAAAAAGGAAGAGCACAATACAAAAGTGAAAAAGTAGATTGATTCCTCATGAAAAAAAAAATGTGGAAAATAGTAGGAGAATAGAACTAAACTTCTGAAAACTTTCCATGAACCGTATTTCTCTCTCTTTGATTGACTGTAGTTATGTCATCCAGAGCAGGAACAGAAACAATCACCACGTGATACAATAGGACACAGTTTGAATGGTAAATCATCGGGATGAAACACTCAAATTAATATTAGCTACATGAGTGAAATGGGTTGGAACAAGCTATTCCTCAAACAATTTGAAATAATAAACTAATTAATGCAAATTGTGATGTGTTCATGAAGAAATAACAAATGCAAAAAGGGCAAATTTCACTGTGAAATTAATTGTTCTCGGGGAATAATTCATCTAGCTGCAGAAGACAGAAAAGAGTTGAATGCTAATGGGTAGGAATAAGGAGAACATAACATAGAAAAAGCGCTAATTCATAAATGGCAATAAGTCTACTGACTGCTTGGGAAAAAAACTAGGTACTGCTGCATCTCTTTAAAAGTGGGATGTACCTTAGGTTTAAGCCCATGTGTTAGATTTTGCAAGATTAATATTTCAGACTGTAGGCTCTCCAATAAAGTGTCTTAAAATGAATGTGCAGCATTTAATAGAAAGAAGCTCTGCTCTCAGCCAGGTTAACTAACCTTAAAGGAAATGATAACAGTTATTAATAATACATGGTTATAGAACTATTTGTTTCATTCCGCTAAATTTTGTAGAACCTCAATAAAATAAACCACTGTATTAGAATAATCATATAAAACAAATCCTGCAGAGTCATGAAACATTCATCTTAAATACCAGCTGTGATCTTCAGTTTTATTTGTCTGTTAGACAGTACACTCATCCCTGCTTGCTGAGTACTGTAGCCCCATAGAACCAGCTCCTGTTTCAGTAATGCAGAGCTGTC
The DNA here is from genome assembly GCF_000690535.1 of Cariama cristata. Lineage (NCBI taxonomy): Eukaryota > Metazoa > Chordata > Aves > Cariamiformes > Cariamidae > Cariama > Cariama cristata. The sequence goes on from NW_009592838.1 coordinate 97,545, forward strand.
AGGAGGGTTCTGAGTCATTTGTGTATTAAGCATCTCCCTCAGCATTTGCTGTTTCATTATGGTAGAGCAGTAATACTTGCACAAATATATACACACAAAGACCTGAATGCACAGCTCATTTCTTTCTGGATCATATTGATTGGTTTTGGAGAGGGTGAACTGTGATGTCAGTTGTCATTGATTTCCAAGATAAATGAGGAACTGACCAGCAAAATCCTGCCCAGCCAAAAGATAACAACACTTAAATATAGTCCAAGCAGTAAGCAAAGGATTAGCTTTGTTGAAGTATCAGAACTGCTTTCAGGTAACATTAATTTCAAGTGAATGACTGTAGATACTTTGCTGTTTCAAGGCAAGGAACACTGATTTCCTTTCTCTTTTTCAATTTCAACTCTTTACTAGTTATATCCCCAATGGACATTATAGGATGCCCCACTGTTTACTACAAGCTTAAATTTCTGTACTAAATATATCTGGTTTTGTTCTACATTCTTCATCAAACCTATTTTAACAACATAACAATTGTATGCATGCTCTTCATCTGTCAAATATGTGTTAAATGGGGAAACATTTATTAAATGTTAGCACTAATGGCAGGAGAACTAGTCACCATGACGTTTCTTAAAAAAGAACAGAAGCTGTTCAACACCTGCATACTCTGTTTTGTACCAAACTGCTCTAATTAGCACATTTTGAGATATGATTAGAGCACTACAGGAAGCTTTCCAAGTGTCATTAATTATGGATGTGATCTTAAATTATTCACTTTGAATATTTTTTCTTTCTATGCCTCTTTTATCTTCCACTAACTTTTTGTTGCACCCTAGAACAGATCTAATTAAACCTCAAATGGAAGTTTGTTACACTAAAGAAAAGGTAAACTGAGAATTAATCACTTTTTTTTTCCTAAGGTGCTTGTCCTAAAAAGGGAGAATGTGAGTGGGTTAATTTTTTCTCTTAAAAATCATTCTCTACCTCAGCCTCTACTAGTATTGGAAGAGTGATACTCATGCAATCATTAAGTACGAAAAATTCCATCTCTCACTAAAGCAATATTACGGAACACAACAAGATATTTACATAATCATTCATTCTTACTCCTTTTATAGATATTCCTATATCAGATCAGTTTTCCAAGCCTCTGGTATATCACAGGTAGTGTCATATGGAGTCTAATAGCTTGTGACCAACTGAAGAACCTTTCCCAGGCTCACAGGCAAACAGACCTGTCAGGAATAAGTCTGTACAAGGAAAGGAAGATGACACTAGGAAGGAGGGAGACACAGAGAGAGGAAAGGGTAAGAAAAACAAGAGAGACATGGCGAGTGGTGAGCAAAGCCAAGCACAGTCCAAGGTAAAAAGCAGACTGAGGTGGAACGATAGACAGAGGAAGGCAGTGAGGGGAAGGAGGATCTTTCCTTAACATAGCAAAGGTAGCTTCTTTCAGGTTGCAAATAGCACAGGGTGCTGTGATGTCCAGGGCTGCGATCCAACACAGTTCTGAGGCTGCTGCTCCCTGTACTGATATCAGTTTAACAAAGATCATCTGGGTACCAGCTTCTTGCAGCTTTACACAGACACTTGCTGGACCCTTGGGTACTGCCCAGGTATCATACTAACTCACATGTTCATATCCACAAGTCCTAAACACCTCTCCAGTGAAAAGTGTGGACAGCACAGCGAGTAAATTGCTTTTGCTCCCTATTCTCTCATTTTTTCCCTTCCACACATTGATCTGACCCTCTGGTGCTCTTAGCAGGACACAAGATTTTTGTAGAGATAAAGAAAGAGAATTCATATACATCTATTTAAAAATAAAGCTCACATCTACACATAATACGCATAGACATAGTAAAAAGCTCCCATGTATGTCCTCCGGACTAAGCAAAATAGTCAAACAATCCTAATGTATGCAGTGACTGAACATTGACCTGGATTTTATCTTGTGTTTAATAGGTTTAAGTTCCCCCTTAAAGCTTCCTCTGGGGTCCGTTAGAAGCTACTAACACTTACTTGTTTTGTTGAAGACTGCTGATAAAATCCAGTAAAAAGGAATGACAATTCTCTTAAAAGGTGTTTAAAACATGTGACTATAGAAAACAGACAGAAGATGAACTGTACTCCAAATTGGAGTGCTATTACTTCACACAATAGCCACATCCTTCTTAAAGCTAAACAGAGCTGAAGTTGGTCTCTCGATAGGAAACCTCCAAGGAAAACACATCTAGAAGAAATAATTCAAAAGTCCATTCTGCTGATTCAGTGATCTGCGGTTGGTGTCATGTGCAAGCTGTCATCTTACTGATAAGGGGGAATTTCTCCTGCATTTGGCATCATTAAAGCTCTTTAGAAGCTATTTCTGGCATCCTGAATCAATATCTTATGTGGCTATTAGCCACAGCCTACTAAAGCACTTTTGATATTTAATGTTTTACTTTGTCTTATTCATTAACTTCCTCTTTTCTTGAAAAAACTCCTGTGACCTTGGCACGAGGTGCTGCATCCCTAGACATTACCAAGAATTCACTCACATGATTGAGTAGGCTAGAGATCGGGCTTAAAACAGGTAGGTATCCCACTCCTTATCCTCACTAAATGAATAAAGTTTCCATCATTTCGCAGCTGCACCACAGTACCAGGTCCATACTGGACAATTAGAAACCCTATAGAACTAAGTGAAAATGTAAAATGTAATCTTCCATGACAATGGCAGAGATAGACTGTTATTAGGTGAATAAAACACTTTTAAAGCGTTTTTGCTGTCGTTTTCAACCTTGTAACCTAACCCATTTTATCTCTCCATGTTCATACCTTATTCTCCATGATATCATAACAAAGAGTAAAACCTTCCTTGAGGTAGTCATTCCTTGCCCTCAAGGTCTTGGCATCTTGCAGCTAGCAAGATGCTTTCTACCACCTGGAACCTGCCCAAAGTCATCATCAAGGTGGCAAAGATCTATGAAAAATAACATTTCTAATCAGTCTATTAGCAAAAGGAAAATCTCATGAAAAAAAGTAGGTGCTAAACAGAAGCAGTCTGTATCACATAAATGCTAGTCTCTAGTTGTCCCAGTATGAAACATAGGCAGATGGGCTAAGGTACCAATAGATGACAGAAACTGAATAACACCCTTGTATTTGACAGCTACTCCTGAAGTTCTAGAGTAGGTCATCTTAGAAAGTAATCATTCATGCCCATTCAATTTTATATGAATGGAGGACTTTTTTTCTACTTGGGCGTTGAACAAACATCACCTTCCAGAATTAAATGTATTGGAGAAATTATCAGAAAACATTCGCCCTGCCTTCACCCATTTTTAGCTGCACTGGGGGATGTTCCACACACTTTCATTTGCATTAAGGCAGGAAGGAAATGAAGACGTATACCAGTCGGCGCCATAAAAACAGATCTGCTGATGCAAAAATAACGCATCCAGCAAGAAGACTTCCAGTAACCATAGATCCTCCATGGTACAGGTGTATGTGTAGTCATATAAGAGGTTCCCGAGTAGCTTAGGACAGTTATCTTTCCCATTTCCGTCTTACTCTTCTCCCCTCTGAACTTCCAGGAGAATTCAGTATGTCCAAAATTAGGAAGATAAATAATGAAAGAAGGGGACACAAAGAGAGCAGGGAAGAGAAAATATAATACAATGCAATACATTAAAATACCTGTCCTTGCATTACTGGCCAGAGAAAGCCTATCAATCCATCATGCTGGAATAAACTCAAGAAAGCAACAATTGATGGTTTAGGAAACTCCAGCCAGGGTCTTTCTCTCACATTTGGGCCAGACCAGTAGTGAACAAAGGCAATAGCATTTTTGCTTGGTCTAGCAAGCAGATTTAAAAAGCCCAGTGTGGCTTCAGATTGTGTTCCCAGCAGAAAATTTCCTGGCCACCTCTGAGTACATCTCTTGGGGCCACCAACAGAGAGGCTACGGGAACATCCTTTGCCTCATTGGTACAAGGTCAAAAACAGCAGGTATGGAACATGCTACAAGCAACACTACAGTTTCCCTTCCCATTACTTGGTTTTCATCTTTTGATGTCCTCTACATGTTCCCAGGACACCCTCAGGGTGGCATGTAAAACTCACAATTGATTGTCAGACTGTTTCTAATCACTGAAAGGAATCACACATAACAGATGCAGGCATTCATAGTCAGCCTACCACCCAAGAGCTAGGCTGGCAAGCCCTGGGTTAAGGGACAAAAGACTTGTAGATTCATGGGGACAGTTGTTTGTTGCTCTCAGCCTCTCCCCATCCAGCCAGGCTTGTAGTTATCACCTGCACTACATCAAGATTGCTGCTCCAAATCTACAAACAAGCACAAATTATATTTTATCCTAATTGGACTTATTTTGTCCCACTGGAATTCACTTTCTACAAGTCATTTAAGGCAGGAGATGATAGCTCTTCAGGGGAATATCATTTTTGTTTCACAACTGTTTTTTCTAATTATATAAAAGGTAATATTCTCCTCTCCCCCCTCCTCATGTGGAAGCAGTTCTCAGGCATGACAGACAGGAGTGCTGTTTTACTACAAACATTTTTTCAGATGCTTCCTTTCATCTCGGTTAAAAATTACCCTTCATATCTTCTGTAAACATTAAAGATCACCTGGTGAGTTTTTTGTCTGCTCAGATTCATTCTCACCTGCGTACTCCAGAACATATTATAGTCATCATGGTTACTACTTGCAATTACAGGAGAGAAGTGTGTATCTGATGTATATGGAACAAAGCTAAAGCGGACAGACTCCAGCAGCTATAAAACACATCAGCTTTTCCACCCCTTACTATAGGGACAAGGGAGTTTTCAACCTCTTATAAGAATGCTTTGCCAGTCATACTAATTGCCAGTAAATAAATTGATTCATATCTTGTAAATTATAAATGTTATCTCTATATACACTACTATCACCTTCCACACTGTACTGAAGAATTTCTTCCCTCCTAGCAGCAAGAGTCATCCCAACCAGTCATTTTTGTGCTCAGGAAGTGACAAAGGCTGCCAGACACACACAGAGGGAAGATTTTTGGTAGACCAAATGTGTTTGAACGGGATCGAGATGGCCAGATTACCACATCAATTCTTGTGATAAAACTATTGTGATTTTTTTAGTGATCAAAATTGCAAGGTTTGGTTTTGTATTTCATCTTTGACTGACAGCCTCCAAAGTGATGCAGTGCCCTCTTGTCCCACCTTGCATAATAGAATTGGTGTTGGGTGCCAGAAGTAAGAAGTTAAGAAAAAAGACACTGAGGACATGAAAAACAATGAAATTTTTTGAAGTCAAAAAACCCAACATTTGCTCCAAAGGAAGCCAGGTCTTACTTCAAAGTATCTAAAAAACATATATTTTAAAAAAACTAAAACCACATATTTGCTTTCCCTTCTACTCTTAGTGGATGCATAGGTGCCGATACAGCTATTGCTGAAGATGAGACTCTACCCATTGATTCCATGGGCATCATTTGGATTCCCTATGTAGTTAAAGGCAAAAAAGCTGTGTCATTTATGCTAGGACTCATTCTGACCTGAACACAAAGGGATCTTAAAAGACTCAATTGCAACTTGTGCTTAATTTTAGCTCCTTCCACCCCAATCAGAATGGCAAAAAAGAATTTATATAGAGGCATGAATCAAGTCTAACATCTTCAGAGATTAGCAATGCATTTAACAGTGGACCAGGACTATAAGCCTATATATTTTATGAGAAAATATCTGTTTCCAATGTAGTTTTGATGGCAGTGGTAAGTCTACAGCTTTAATGAGAGGTAACAATAACCATCAGTTTAATTTCAGTATTGACTGAAACATGGATTCCTGCCAGTACTCCCAGCGGATTCTGAAGGACAAGGAGGTGTGCAATTAAAGCTACCTACCATCATGAACCACAGATAGTGAAAAAGCAGGACCCTAACATAAAGTACAACTCCTGCCCAGTTTTTCCCACTGTAAACTTTTTTTTGGCAACCTAGTTTACTCTGATAGATGCCACGCTGCTCTAATTCAGTGACAATGCCAGTTACATCTCTTCATCTGAATGTAAAATGAGGCATATTATGAAAACTCAGATAACATCACAGTCCATATTAACAAAGCTGCTGAATTTGTCATTTAACAGAACCTCTGAACTATGCTTTGTTTGTTTTGTATTTAATATTCTCTCCATTTCATTGTTGGGAAACTGAAGCATAGATCATGAAATATATGGCTTCAGAAAAATTCTAATACATTTTTCTTAGTCATGTCAGGGTCCTATGACAAAAAGTTAAGAATGGTGAAATGACTTTTACAGAATAATACAAAATATTGGTGGCAGAGTTAAAAGTCAGAGGTCCACGTTCTGACTGCCTTTTGTCTAACCACCCATAGGTCTTGCTGTTCAGAAGACAGAACTTCTGCAGTCTATACATTTTGGCTGTTTTATTCAACTTGTGAACAAAGTATACACCCCTGGGAATAATGTGGTAACTACTCCATTTTCATCTTCCATGCTTTCTATTTAATGCAAAACATGCCAGAGTTACCTAAATACACATTATAATTGGTAATGGGTAAGTAGAGATAACTTTTTCCCCTCCTTTGTTTAAAACAATTCACAGCTATCCCAATTATACAGTATGCTGTATTTATTAACCCAGCAGGCACCATCAAATGCTCATCAAGCATTCGCATGTAATCTTCAGTAGAAAAATGTTTTTGATGGTAAGTTTACGGCATTCAGCAGTGACAGCCAATTTGTTGCATTGCAAAGCCACCTTGAGTGACAGGATTCCACAAGAGCCTCCTGAGAACCAAGGGGTGTGGGGGTTAATGTGTCATTCAAGGAAATCTATGTTATTGGTGAGAATGCCATGAACATGCTTGTTGTCATTTATTTTCAGTTCCACTGAAATTTCTTTGTATCAGTTGAAGAAACTTAGGAAGGGTTTATTTGACTCAACCAGAATCAGGGAAGTACCTATATTCTGGTGACAGACCTCTCCTTTGAAACTTCTTATCTACATTGTCTACATTTCTTTAAAAATAGTAAACTGTCTCCTTACATGATATGTTCTTTTATTTGCTCATATATTCAAAGATGAGCTATACTAAACTAATGTGTGTCTTAAGACCTTCACACCCTTGAAAATACACCTGTAAAAATAAACAGTCTCCAAAAATTGCTTGCAGACATCAGAAGAAAAGTATAGCCCCAGCCTAGCATAAATCAGAATAAGTACATTGATTTCAAGAAGTTATCTTCATATATACCTGCTAAAGTTCTAAGTTATGGAAAGCATTATCTGTGGTGCACACAGATTAAAGCTTCATTAACAAAATTACACTCACTGCACAAAGTTTACATTGTTCAGATGACTTTTTTCCTGGTAAGAACATACTTATATCATGCCACACCATGGATCAAGCACCACGCCTTGTATAAATGTCTACACTAAAATCATGCATCTATTTGGTTCAACATGGATTTAAGTTAAGAGATGCATGATTTTAGTGTAGGCATTTATTTGGTTCAACATGGATTTAAGTTAAGAAAACTATTCTTGTAAGTGAAGGTAGCATTTACATTTAAAGACCTCAGTACTTCACTATACCTCAAAGGTGTTTGCATATGCATGCAAGTCCATGACACAGACTCTGATGTCCTCTCACCACAAACTTTTCTAGCCCTATTCCAGAGCAGTTCAGCATTGTTAATGACAGTAAGAGGATGACCTACAAGGAATATTTGAAAAAATCGTAGGGTATGGAATGTTCTTGCAAGGCACACTCAGCAAAAAAGACAGAATGAAGAATGACCCAAATGCCAACAAAGCCAAAGAATTTAGAGCAAATCTCTTGGAATAATCTTCCAAGAAAAGTAAGCACAATTTTCATTTTATTATAACTTTGTGAAAGGCAGGAAATCTCCATGTTGGTAAATTATAGGTCTGGAAGAAAAAGGATAAAACTACTTGTTTCTGTATGAGGCAAAGCCCTCAAATGCCACTGGGGCATTTAGGAATGTATCTTGTATAGGAACAGGCACATTGTGGTTCTCAGCCACTTTGCATTATGCCAGCAGCACAGTGTTGGGCTTCACAGACTACCTTTCCTTAATATTTCCAGGAAAATGCAATATTTTATTTCCAGGCAGTCTGTGGTGTATTATACAGCAAGACAGGTCTGATCATGTAACAATAGCATGTTTTCTGTTAAAAAAGACTTACTCTAGGTTAAGAGAAATGTCTCTCCTCTAGTGTCTGCTGACAGGTGGAAGGTCTTGGAAGACCTTTCATAGTAAGATAGCCTGGCAACACTGCCCAGAAGTTAGTGGCTGACTGCCCCAGCTGCCTTCAAGGAGTTACTCCAAAGAAAGAGCACTATTACCCCTTTGGTGGGTTTTTTTGTTTACTTTTGTTGTTCAGTTTCCACAAGGGATTATTTCTGTTCTTAATTCTCCTTTTTCTGTATTCAGCTCTCATCAGAATATGGCTCTTGATGTAGACAAGTGGATTGTCATGTGATGCTAAAGGAAAGCATTGCAACATCTGTGTAGATAATCCAAAAGTTGGTATAGGCTCCTCTCTAACCTTCTCTAGTTACCATAGGTGCCCTAGTGGCTGCATTTTACAAACAGGGGAGGGGGGGAAATCACAAAAATAAAACATTACAAAGTTTTAATTCTGGGTTTTGTACTAGCCAAGGGTGTTTTCCAGCTAGTTTTTATACCAGTGCTAAGCTGAAATTTCCCATCTGAAAGGAAGTGTCCAACTTCATTCCTAGGCAGGGACCTGTCTTCATTTCAAGCAAGCAGTGTTTCTAATTATTGCCTGCTAATGAGCATATTAACCAGCATTTCTGTTCGCATTGTTATTTGTTTCAGCATTTCAGCCTAGTCAGCTGCTGTATTACTAAGGAGGATCATTACTGATGCAATAACATTTATGAATTCATGCTTATTGCATAGATACAAGCAAAAAGCACCTTTTAATTTTAATTACTTTCTAATCAGATAAAGATATGAAAATATGATAGATCAAAGGAAAAGTTATCACAAAAAAGATTCAGTGAAATGTCTATAACAACAGGAAATGACAATAAAGTTATATATTACTTTTTCAAACAGTACAAGCAGTTAATCAGCCAATACTAGAAACATGAAAAATATGAACCAGAAGGCCAAGCGACCTGCTGAACAAAAATCCCAGAAAATCCAGAGCTACAATGGGAACACAGATATTTCTGGTGCCCTACCCAGTACTCTGTGCTGTACTCGCCTGCCTGAACAGCCAGCCCTGCACTTTTAGCCACTGACATCAGTAACAGTCATATTTCAGTAGGTCCATCTGAGATGAGGTTAGTTCAGCTATCTAGTTTCCCCCTCCACCTCCCCTTCTTAGCACTATGAAGGGTGCATTTTTCAAAGCTAACTCCAAGACAAGATGCTAACAGAAAGAGATGGCTTCACCTCTAAGACCAAAAAGAGCTTTTTGCACTGCAACAGATCCCAGTGTTGAAGATGCACTATTTCAGCATACACCCCGACCTAAAAGCTAGAGGCTTACCATAATGGCAGAAATCAATGAATATTTTCTAAATTTGCAACTGTGTCCACTTTGTACCAAATGCTGGATAAAAGGTTTTATTATCCTCCCCACTTCTTTTGCCCTTAAGATCCTCTCCTGAGATTTCATTTTAATTTACCTTTTTATTTTGACACTTGCTTTACAGACTGCTGAGCTTTCTTTTCTAAAAACCTATAGCAAGATAGAAAATATAACATAACCTCTGGCACCAAATAAGCCACTCAGAAAATTTGTTAGCATGAATGGAGAAAGTATCACCTTTAAGGTGTGTCAGAGCCCAGAACACATCCCTCCTCCCCATCCTAGGAGTTTGCCTGCCTGGACTCGGGGCCAACACTGAGCTGATGCTGCTAGGGGCCTTGGGGAAAGCTCTTTCAGACAGCACTGCTGATGGGGCTCAGTGGAGGCTGTCCCTGTCCTGCCCAACCATAGCCCTGTTGATTCAGAGCCTGACACTCACCTGTGGGTTGATGTCTCAGCCTGGTCCGAGGGAGATGTCTGATGTCTGGAGCTGCTCCCCAGCTGTCCTACTCCCTGGCTGAGGTGGTGGGACAGCCCTGGCTCCCAGCCCCAGGAAGCAGCTTGCTCACTGTGTGCTCCTCTGTGACAGCATGAGTCAAACTGAACTTCTTCCAGTGAATCCAAGCTCTTCCACCTCCACATGAGCATACTCTACGCACACAATGTGTTCATATGCAATGCTGTGTTATTTTTTTTTTCCTCTCTTCTGAATAATGCACTGAATAATCAACTCTGAAGGTGCTAAGAAAAGCTTTTCTTTGCCTAATTATTCAGCTATTTTTTCCTCACTACATTTTTAGAATCTGTGCTGTTTCCTTCCTCCAAGCTAAAAAGAAACAGTTTTAAAGCATGTGTTTGATCTGAAAGCATGTGGTTGGGAAGAAGAAAAGGAAGTTTATTACAAAGACATTTGTGTTCAGCTGGCCTAACAGGAACTCAATGTATTGATATTGATTTTCAAGTGGTATAAACGTGGTCTGCCCTCAGACTGTGCATCTCAAGGAATAATTGTTTACTAGTTGGCCACAATGTAAAAGCAGATTAAATATTCACATTTTAGTGACAGCTAGAAGATTACAGTTGACTTCTTTCAGTCTTTTTTCAATCCCTCTTCAAAGCACACCACTGGAAATTCACCCTTATAAACATCAATTGAAAACAAATATCAGGCTTGTTCCGTAACTTCACAGTACCCCAAGACAAAAGTTGTTCACAATTGTATTTGCCTTGAGCAGAACATTGGGCAGTTTATGAAGATCAAGTTCAGCTAACAGCACTACCAAAAAAGGAGAGAAAAAAAAGTTATTTCTCTGATTTCTCCGCAGCAGAACTATTAATGGATGTGCTGAAGTAGAGGGTTTTTTCCTTAGTTTTTCACACAATATACCTATTTCTGAGGTCTAATAATTAATCAATTATTGCAAAAACTTATGGTGCAACTACAGTGACACAGTGAGTTTGGACTTGATCCAAAGCCCTTTAAAACAAAGGGACTTTTATATAAGTGTCTTTTGATATAACTGTTTTGTGTCCAGCCTTACCACGCATCATTCCTGACACTCTCAACAACTAAATAAATGTTCTTTATACAAGCCCAACAACCTAGATGATGGAGAAAATAAGTGGTTGCCTTCAGCACTTACAAATCCCTGTGCTTCCAAGTAGTGTTGATCAGTGCTAAAGCTTTCTCCTTTGCTTTAACACCCTTTCCCACAGCTCCAGACCCCTTTTCAGAATAACTGCAACCCCAGATAGACATATGAATTAACAAAGCTTTCCACATGCTCGAGCAGGAGACAACTCCATCCTGCTTGTTTACCAGAATAAAGTGGTACAAAAGATGCTGAACCTAATTTGTGTATTTCCAAACACCTTTATGCTTTGAGTCAAGAATATTTCACTTCTGTCCTAGTTAGCAAATATGAGCAAGTATTTTTGAACCAGCATTAAATTTAATGCACCTATCCTCCCTCTTCCTGCTGTCTTAATTTATACACTGCTTATCATTACTACCTCTTTTTGAACTATCTACTCAGGTCCTCTTCCCATAAACCTTGTGTACAAGTTGGGAATGGATAAGTTTAAAAAGATATCAATATATGAAGTCACATGTTTAATATCTTCATTCAAAATTCCAGTAGGGAGCTTCAGAGCACAATTGAGGCACAAGGGAAGGAGTCTTTATTTCTGTCCTTCTTTCCATCATATTCTACTGCAGAGTTAACTTTCCAAGTCAGGCACTTGTCAGACTCAAGGGAAGCAATTAGATGTAAAGCAGGCCACCTGGTATGACAGTAATTAGACTCTAGATCTGTTGCTATCAGGACCCAAAGCTGCACTGTGAAATTAGCTCAGAACTTTAATTAAACCTGTAGTAACAACTTTCTTTTATTTCTTAATTATTATTTTATTGGGAATGCAGCTGAACAGAGGGCTGAATGGCTCATTGAACTAGTAAAAACTAATACAGCTATTTCCCTCTGTGTTATCAGCAGAGATCAGAACCACCTTAGCTATTACAAACAGTTATTATCACAAGTATCCCTCTGGCTCTTTGGCATCTACAGAGAATTAATTAAAAGGCTCAAACTGGCATGCAGTTAGCATTTCCTACTGTCAGTTTAGATTCCATATAGGCAAGCAAAGCAATCATAGGCTGTACCTACATTAATGTTAGCATTATGGTTCAGGGCATTTTGGTGACTCCTCTCAGTGCACCCATTCACCATGCACAGATTGCATTTACAGAGCTTATTTGGTGCAAACAAACCAGATTCTTTCAGAAGACATTGAATCAGAAGGTCTAGTTCTAGACCTATACCAGATGTGCTCAAAGTCTGATAGGGACAAAGATGGTGTATCCAAACAGCTCCAAATCCTTGACATAGTGAGGATGTTTGGTCCAGGGTACCAGACTAAAGTTAGTCTGACCTGCACCCCATAAACTTCACATTATGTAAGTGCAAGGTCTTCAGCACGAGCTCTTTCAATCCAGTGAACAAGACCTGTTGCACCAAATTTCTCATCCATATAGATACAGTCATAAGTGGCAATGGGTCACTGGGATTTTACATCACACTAAATGCAGTGAGGGAAGGTTAATAAAACTAAGAAAGTTGTCTTCATTTTCATCTATCTGTGCATGGTACTTTGAAGACAAACATATAAACAACTACCTAAACAAGGCCCTCGTACACATACTCTTTTGCAATGCAAAGTCAAAACCAACATATAATACAAAGTTAGGGGACGTGAGGAATATTACTATTATGACAGCATTTGTTGTGCATTATACTTCATTCACAGCTCTAAGCTTAGATACTGCCTATCATCAGTCTCTTCTGTAATGTCTAAAATCTCTGTACACACTTGCAAGTACTACTAGTATTAAGTATTAATGCCCAGGCTTTTATCTCACTATCAAAATAAGATAGAGAAACAGGATCCACTGATCCCTCCTGACAGATGGATGCCATTGAAGCTAAAAGCAGCTCTGCCAGTGAATTCAATGGGACATTTGACTCATAGTACCCAATAGCGTCTGGCCTAACATCCCCCTGAAAGTAGATATTCTTGGAGAATACACTGCCATTGTATTCACCTACACACCTGTACTGTGACAGTGTGCTCCCCCTACCCTCAACCTGGCCTTTATTTCCTTGCTTAAGTGATAACCACCAGTGGTGGTCATGATGGATGCACCTGGTTGTGGTGGCTGCATTGAGCTCAAAGTGGATTTGGGGAAGACAGAGAACAACAATAGCCAAGGACAAATTTGAGCAACACACCCACCTAACCATAGCGCGCTGGTCAAGGTCCAACTCACGTCAAGTTTGGAAGAAACTAACATCTGTAGTCAGTATGCAAAGATGACTATGAATCAGTTATCTTACTCCATAAAGAGTGGACAGCCCAGGGCCTGTTGAGCTCTTCTGCACAGTAGTGAGCTGAACACCAAGATCTCCCCCCCAACGAGCAGAGATGTCTCTCAAGGTTACTCCAAGGTTGAGAGAATCCTTATCACATCAGACACTTGGTAAATGAACTGGAAATAAGCATGCTGAAACTTTGAAATCTTATCCAAGTGAAATAAATGATTGAACACACACAATCCTTCAGATATAAATGGTTGATCAAGGCTGGGACTAAGTCTGGATCCAGCCACATCTAAACTCCCCTCTGAGGGGTTTAGAATGCAAGGGGGTCCTTTCTAAACCTCATGACTCAATGGAAGGGTCTCCCTGACAGTTTTATCTGACCCTATCCTCTATGCAGTAACTAATCAAGTGTACCTTGCCATTGAATCTTGTTAAACCATTGTCACATTTACTATCAAGCTTTGTTAAATCACTGTTTTATATCAATAAACATATTGCTACTTCTTGCTTACAGGTAAAGTGTGTCACTTCATCTGTGACACGTACAAGAAATCAGAAGAGAATGGACACTTGAAAGCAGAATTTTGTTCTTAGTTTGCAACCAACCTTAGCTGTAACACATCATAATTTCAAATTTTCTATATATTAAAAGAAAACTGTGGTAGATAGAATTTAACCAGTGCTTTACATCAAAGGTTATAATCTACTAGTTATGAACTCAGAACCAGAAGATAAGCAATAGAAAACTCCTGGGGCAGGCATGGGGATTTTTTCTGGAAGTGTACCTCCATACAGGAGAGATTAATTGGGATGCTCTGTGTTTAAATCACTACTGTATAAAATCTATTAATAAAGCTCCTCTGGTTCATTTCTGTTGCCAAAGCACAATTGTTTCCTGAAGTACATAACCACATTCTCTATTTCAGTATGATAGGATTTTATCCCCATAATACTTCTATTTAAAATAACATCCTTAGCTCAGGTTTTAAAGCAGGCAGAATGTTCATTAATCTGATTTTTACATTTCACCATTTATGCTCTTAATTACTCCTAATTTAACTCCCTTAGGATAAGAAAAGTTGCATGATCTCATTCTCACCAAATACAGTGATAATACTGGTACATGTCCTTTTTATATTTAGACTTGAAGTCTACACAATACTACTACAACAACATCTAAAATTTTTGCATTTCAAATGCCACAAAAATTTTAAACACATGCAGTCCCTCTATTGAAAAGAAAAGGTTGAATACACTGATGTTAATAGTAGATTCTGCAAAACCTAAAAAACCCCAAATTCTAATTGCATTTAACTGGTAACCAAAGAGCAACTAACAATATTTTTTAAGATTTTAGAGAGAGAAATTAGTCTTCAGAAAAGCTATGTTTACTAGACCAATAATCACAGCCTAAAAGTTCCTTTTAATCCCACAGATAAAAGGTCTTCATTATACCTTTTAATAACTACCTTTAAATATGTGAATTGAATATGATAAGAGAGAAGTTACCGGGAAAAAAAAACAAAACATTGATGACTTCTGTAAAGTTCAAGAAACATTTAATGCACTCAAGTTTCACTAATAAACTGGTTCATACATACCTTTTACTCAGTTATATCTTCATTTGCCTACTTGGTCATAAGTTTTGATGCATTCTTCCAGACAACTAGAACCTGCTTTTACATACATACTTCAAAAGACAAAAGTATCCTTTTCTGACCTTGTGATCAATCTCGCAAAAATCCTTGTAGAGTTTTGCAATATACCTGGACAGCCAAACACCATTGTCTCAGAGACCAGTCCTGGAGGCAAGAGATAAGATTCTCCTCAAGTGGAAACCCAAAGTAGCATGATATACTGACAGAAAAAAGCTGTTGTTCCAAGGTACTTCAAATTTCAGCTCCTGAACAAGCCAAAAAGAACATCCTGCACGACTATACTCATGGAGATGGGGATGAAAAAAAGTCACTTCTAAGGCAGCCAGGTCTCAGCTTCTCACAGATACCAGTCAGGTCCCAGAAGCACATTCAGAAACTGGTTGGGAGGTAATGTGGTACATGAACTTGACTTATAGTATGTTCCCCAAGGGACATGGAACTGGGCAGGAGGTTACAGCTATTCCCTGCACTAGCTAATATTTTTGCACAGCAGCTTTATGAGCACCCTACAGCACGGGTACTATAAAAGTATATTATTAAAGCAAGAATCCTTAACTGAATAAGTAAAGCACCTCACATAGCTTGCTGAAATGTCCATTATCAGAGGCCACCTACACTGTGCTGTATCCCCTACAGAACAGCTCACAACTCTAAAAGTACAAGGCCTGTGAAACAGTGGCTTCCA
>NW_009592839.1:0-14418 GCF_000690535.1 Cariama cristata
CTCCGCCGCGGGGAGGTGTTCGAGGATGTAAACCCATGTTTTTTAAAACATGCTGCTTCTTTTGCCTTGGTTAATGTTCTCGTGCGGCCAACTGGTAACTGATGAAACGCTCCCGGAGATGCTGTGCTGGAGGAGATGGGGCGACTGGGTGAGAGCAGGGCAGGCCCGTTCGCCCAGCAGTGCCTCCCCGGGGCTCAGAGCAGACGGTGGCAGCCCCGGGGACTTGCAGGACGAGGGGACTGGCCTAGCGGGGTCTCTGCAAACTGCTTAACAGCTGGCAGGAGCTCACAGCTGACTGAAGCACCTTCGCTGCACTTTGTGAGCTTATCATGGTGTTTTGTGGAGTTCCTTTTAGGAGTCTTTCTTCCTTTTCTCTCTCTTTAAGTTGTCCATAACATAAGGGATATGTATTTTTTTCCTTTTCTGTGTTTCTAAGCTTTAAATACCGGCATATTTATCCTCACTTGGGTGTATTGGGGAGGCTGCAGTTGTTCAGGGTGGATTTTGTACTGCCTGCTACTGTCTGTAATCTGTTGTAAATTTGGGTCTTAATTTTCCTTGGGAATCTGATGGAGGACCTGGGGAATAGACTCGAGGCAGGGGTGCGAACCTAATGAATCGTATTTAAAGTGTTGTTAAAATACACCCTTGAGGTATGTTAGGGGCATGGTGTACCTCCAGTGAGGTACAGGCCTATAGAGCAGCTGAAGATTTGAAGTCTATCAAAACAGTCTTTTCTCTAATCTAATAAATTGTTGCTTAAAATGTTTCCATTTGTTAATTTCTAAAGTGCTATCAGAGAGGTGAAGTAAGGATACTTAACAGTTAAAAGAGCAGCGTAAGGATGTTTGGTGGCAGTCGTTACTGTCGTCCAGGCATTGCATTGCTGCATCTGTGTGTGGATTCCATTGCGTGGTTCGTGTATGGACTGACCTGGCCGAGTGGGAGTGCTGCCATTCTGCTGTCAGACTTCCCATGCGCTGGTGGCCCTAATGCTTCCTTGAAATAATACAGCTGCAGAACCTGCAGCTTGAGCTAGTACAGATCTTGCTTTCTTGAGTCATGTTTGACAGTAAAAAATAGTCACCTCAGTAGGCATCTTTGGTGTCCCACAAAAATGCATAAAACACAGCTAATGAGTATGTAACAGTTGCCCATTTTGTGGTTTAACTTTACATTCTAATGTGCTTGTAATAGAGCTACCTGAAAAATACTTGTTTTATTCATTAGATAACAATCCAACTGCATGATTTTGCATGAATTTGTCTTTATTTGTTGTTTGTTTTCTAGTGCTGTAAGCATGGCAATGTCTCTGAAAAAAGTGAAATTTGAAACACTTTTTATATTGAGATTTCTTTCATGCCTTTTGTTGTCCAAGTTGAACTTCAATGTTGAAACTAACAATAGGGCAGATCCTGTCTCATGTCAGCAAAAAAATCAGTCTGACATAGTCTTTCTTTTGGCAAATGCTCTTCCTGTGTTTAGGCAGCTAATCCTCGCTTTGGGGAGTATCTAGGCAGCCCTTTTCAACTCCATTGTGCAGGACTCTCATGTGGCTCTTGCATGATGGAGAATTTTCAGCTTCTGCAAGTTAGGCTTCATGAAAGTGCGTATTGCAGCAGAGTTGAGAGCTGAGGACCACCGGCCATTTTAGGACGAGGTCTTGTCCCACCTTCCTTCCTTATACAGGTACAGCTATCTTGTAGTTTGAGGTCATCCTGCAAGATGAAGCCAGACTTTTGTTTCGTGGTATCCAGTGATGGGACAGTAGGCAATGGACTCAAACTATAATCCAGGAAATTGCATTTAAACATAAGAAAAAACTGTTTTACTGTGAGACTGAACACGAGCACAGGCTGCCCAGAGAGGCTGTGGATCTCCATCCTTGGGGGTGCTTGCCTCCTGGCCAGGCACAGCCCCACAGCCTGGTGTCGCTCGCCCTGCGATGCACCTGCTTTGGGGCTGTCCTGCCCTGCTCCACTGTCCTCGGCAGTGCTTCTGCTCCCTCCTTTGCACCGGCACGAGTGCTGCCGTGGCAGAGGGACAAACCGCTTCGTAGACCGACCCTGTTGGGAAGGCTGCGCTGGAAGGGCCGTGCCCGTCGATGCGGATCGCACAGCTGTGGGTGCAGGAAAGCCGGGACCGGTGGCAGTTCTCCCACTTCAGTTCTTGGCTCTGGAGAAGTGCTGGCTTGTTGCTGTTGGGTCTGCAGAGGCGTACAGCAAACTGGTGTCTCAGTCACCTGTGTGTTGTGTGTCAGAGCTGCTGGTGCTGGGGCTGATAGCTCAGCTCTGCCTCTTCGCTGCCTCTGTCCTGTGTTTTAATCCTGTGGCTGCCTTGGGTGAAGCCAGGTGTCTCGGCATGTATTACGTTCTGAATTTCCTTTACAAACCTCTCTCTCATTTACTCTAAAATGCAAGCAGCGGAAGAGTGCGTGAAGGTCTCATGGTTCACAAATTAGAAAAAGCTTGTGCTTTGGATGATTTTCTGAATTTGAAATGAGTAGTTGTTTGTTTACTTTTCCAGTGAGAGGATCTGAAGGGCTTTATATGGTGAATGGGCCACCTAGTTTCACAGAGAGTACAGCATTTCAAAGGTACTGTTATTATCACTATTTTTGGTCTTCTGCACAAAAGAAATAATTTTCTAAAAAGTAAAGGTAGACTCTAGAATTGAAAAATGTATAAATATAAGTGATTTTTTTCTTACTGTCAATAGTTCAGAAAATTGATGGTTTTGAAGGCTTTACACTTGCCCGACTTCTCACTGCACAGGTCATAATCACTGTGCAATTGCAGAGTAGATTGCACTGTTACAAAGTGCTACGCAGGAGCACAGCAGGAAAATTGGTGTGTTGCTTTTTATTTTTGTTAAAAACACCTTAGCTTATGCAGTATGTTTGAATACTAATGTGCATTTCTTGTTTCTTTAGGGAGTCTGGAAAAAATTGCAGAGCTGTTGCTTTCAGCAAGGATGGTTCCCTCTTTGCCTGGTGCAATGGAGAGAAGTTGGTGCATTTTATGATTTTAATCATTTAGTTTGTATTAAACTGGATCAGTTATGCCCCATTTACTCTTGTCTGTGTAAAGGCTATTGCTGTTAATGCAAGTGTTTGCATACATGCTTTAAATGCAGTTTATTTTTGCATTATTCACAGTAGTGACTTTGTTTCCTGAATATGAGATGAAGTATTTACTGGTCTTCTAATATTTGTAATGCACCCATTCCCGTGGTGGAATCTGGATATGCTTTATTTGGATTTTTTTTTTTTTGTTCATAGTTCCCAGTACGATAGTACCTGATCTTTCTGGGATTAATCTATTAGTAAAATTCACAGAAAATGAAGAGTGTATGCACCTTATGTACAAACATCACAAGGTTCCTTTTTTATAGACCAGGTGCATTATAGAGTTCACTACAGATTATCCTTTACATAAGAGTGCGTCATGGGGTTGCTGCTGTAAAGAGATGATAAGACTTCTTCTGAAATGTTGATATTGTTACTAACAGGTTAAAAAAATTTGCAAAAGTATTTAGTAATACCATTTAACCATTTCTTTTAAAGTAGGTAACATAGATGTAGGATTCATTACTTTCACTGTTGTCTCTGGTTCTCCAAAATATTCAGACTCTTAATTTTTCATTAAAAACTTAGTTTTGGTCAGTTGGAAAGGTCCATTTCCAAAAAATGTTTTTTTGGGAAAAATGCTTTTCAAACAACCAGGTCGTATATCCATACTTTAAATGAGAATATTCCAAATGGCAAATATTTCCAGTCCTGCTATGCCTCTTCGTTTTGGGGGCTGTCCATCTTCCTTCATTTTTGAAGGGGAGAAGTTAGTGACGTAGGGAGGAACAGGCTCCTACTGGAGCTTCTAAGAACAACAGTGGCTTGGATGCATCTTGATGTGATCTTTTTTTGTTTCTTTGGATTCCATATGTGGCAGATCTTTAATATACGGTGTTCAGCGGTGCTGCTTGACTTTGTTCAGCTGTCTGACCTTTGCTTTTTATTGTCCATGTCTCCCTGCATCCTGCAACCTCAAAAAGCCCAAATCTTAAATGTTGTATCCTGATAGATAGAAGACCTTTAAAAATACGTGGGATAAATGCATGTTTTAATTCAGTTAGAATCTTTCTGTTGGCCATTGCTCAACTTTAGCACTGTGGACTCTCTATGAATAGAGTATATCTTGTCTCTTGTTCAGAGTTTAAACATTGCAGATAAAAATATGTGATGTGTTTTGACCAGTGCTTTCACTTAGTTTCTGTTATGCCTGGATATCTGGTTTTAAGATGTGTTCTTGCAAAAATTTAGTAAAAGCAAGAGGGGAAAAAAGGTTTTCTAATTTTGTTACATTGGCCAAATTTGGGACAGATCTAGAAGAGTCAAATACATGAAAAGTTACCTTGGTTATTAATTAACTGTTCTAAGCATCTTTTATTGAACTAGCATCTTTTGCTTCCAGAGTAAATATTGTTAATGTCATCAGTGCTGAGTTACTGCGTTCCTTTGATCTTCCAAAGGCAGTTTGCCTTGAATTCTCGCCAAAGAATAATGTTCTGGCAACATGGCAGGCCTATACAAGTGAGTATTTTACCAGCTGTAAAAGTGCACGGGTTTTAATTTGGTTTGCAGGCTTTCCACTACCTGATTTCTCACTGTAGCATATTTATTGGCTAAATGAGCAGTATAGAAAGTGTACAGAAAATTATGTGGGTATTCAAGTATATAGTGGAGGAGAGAGGGATGCCATCTTCTGAAAGCGTCTGGTATCGACTGTTCTTACAAACACTAAATCAGAGTGCACATACTAACAATTACCCTATTAAGTAAATCACATGTTTCTAAAAATTGCTAACTGATCTTAGTGCAAAGACTGTGTTTGAATAATGTGCTGTTCAAGCAGTTTATATTCGTGTGTAGACAAAGAAAATTGTAAGCTGTCTTAGAGTAGTCATGTTCTGCACTGGGCATAGCTGACTTGAGTGTTCTGCATTGTCCAGAGGGCTTTATTCTCTCCTCTGCCTCTCTATGGAGTTTCTGTTTCTGATTTAGATAGCCTCAGTCTCATCTAAGTTACGTGTCTGAAGTAGACAGTGTAAATGCTTCGTTAGACAGAAAGAGCTGGCCATCGGCTGAGCGTGTGGGAAGTGGTCTGGGACAGGCTGTAGGATAAGACAAGGCAGCACAAGTGACAGAAGTGATGCCACCTGTGGACTGTTAGGAGGTCTGTTCTGAATCACTGGTAGAAGTAGGCGGGCTGTAGTGTCCACAATAAGTAGAAGGGTGCAGAGAGTTTAAAACCAGCAGAGCCATTTTGTATGGCTTGCAGATAGAGCTGTGACTGCAATGTGATGGACAAAATGCATTGCATTCTTGTGAGAACAAAATGTAGGAGTGGAGAACATACCTTTGTTGTTTGCTAAGAGGATAGCTTTTGATTTTGATTAAAAAACATGCATTAAAAAAGCTATACTAGTGTTGGTGGTTCTAGTCTTGTAATGGGGAGTAGAAACCCTGCACTTCCAAATAATAGTTCTTTCTGCAGACTGAAAGACTGTAGAAAGACTTATGTTAATAGGTAAAGCAGTTAGCAGTCTAGGATTTAGCCCCTCAGGAGGTAGAATGCTTCTTGTAAGAAATTTATGCGGGTTTGGTTGCTTGTAGAATCATGAGATGGAATGTCATCGTGGTGAAGCAGATTTAATCCCCAGAGACCACTACTGTAATCCATGTTTTTGTTGCAGCTGCTAAAGATGGCACAGCTGGGATGCCCAACCTACAACTTCATGATGTGAAAACTGGAAAATGTTTAAAATCTTTCATCCAGAAAAAGATGCAGAACTGGTAAATAACATTTCCAGATGCTAGTCATTTGCAAAGAAATGTGGTTTCCAAAATCTGATCCAGCTAAATAGAGCTTTTAGTGTGGTGTTGGCTTTTAATATACTGCCTACTACTAGTTGAAAGCAAGTATCTGTGCTTGTAAGTATCTTTGTATGTAGTTATAACTGTTCGCTTCTTAGCATAAATTCACTATCATTTTGCACCACAGAGAAAACTGGAGAAGACAATAACTAAGTCTAGCTGTAGGGTTTTTTTACTGTGCAGATGTTGTTTGTCCATTTGAAACATGTGTCATGTTTGAACTTGCTTGGCTTTAAAAATGGAGGGAAAAAATATCCTAGACTGCTAAAGATGAGCATCATTCATTGTTTCTAATTTTTTTCTTTAAATGTAGGTGTCCTTGCTGGGCAGATGATGAAAGCATTTGTGCCAGGAATGTAAACAATGAAGTGCACT
This sequence comes from Cariama cristata, assembly GCF_000690535.1. Taxonomy (NCBI): domain Eukaryota; kingdom Metazoa; phylum Chordata; class Aves; order Cariamiformes; family Cariamidae; genus Cariama; species Cariama cristata. The sequence continues at coordinate 6,308 of NW_009592839.1, forward strand.
TCTTTGAAAACAACAACTTTAGTACGCAAGTGTTTCTATGTGTTTCATTGCATTTGATATAGGCATCTTCTTTTGGGTGGGGTTTTTTTTTGTTTTCAATTTTTTTCCTCATTTCTTTTCCTTACTTTTTATTTTAAATACTGCCTACATGCTATTTGAATTTGGAATTCAGAATCATCGTGTTTTAATGAAGTATATTTTAATTTTTCTTGTTTATCTTTTCAGTGACTTATGTAGTATGAAATGCATCTAACTTTCAATTAAAGAGACCTGAATCTGTACTGTTTCTCATTTAGTGAGATCCAGAAAATTGTCAACAGAGACCGTAATCTATGATTACTTCTTTGGGTTGTGTGTATTTTGTGAACGGACTATTAAAAAATGGCTCATTAGAAAATTTATATTGGTGGCAAAAATGAAGTTGTGACGCTAGAGCTTTTTTTTCAAGGAGATTTACTACTAGTGGTAGAATATTTAGAGTCAATAGAGGTTGAAAAGGGAAAGGGAAAGAAAAAACGGGAAGATTAATTAGAAGAAAAATTTAAAGGAATAAAAGAAAACTGCTGGGGGGAGAGCAGTGGTGTGGTTTTGGTGTTTTTTTGTTTTATTTTAAATACAAAGCTGATACAAGAATTATTTTGGGAGCTGAAAATACAGGCTGTGAGAGATGCAGTTTCCTGAGAACTAGCCCTACTGATGTTAATGAAGCTATACTTGGGAAGCATGGAATGTCTGTTCCAGCATGAGGTGTGCTGCTCAGTGCAGACTTCCTTGCTGGAGTAAGATTGTGGGTTGCCGATGTTCACTTACTTTTTAAAGATGCATTTCCTGTAAGCTGCTTGTGTAAAGGGGCAGTGTTCAGCACAGAACAGGCCTTTATGAATGCTTCCTATCAGGAAGAATCATCCAGTAAAGTTGTGAGGGGAGAACCCCTGGCTGGCTCTGTGTAATGGTGCATGTTATCTGGATGTGACTGATGCTGCTTCCTCTGTAGTCAGCACAGATAAGGTGAAGCACACTGTGCCTTGCTTAAAACATGAGCTGTGTTCATGTGGGGTTCAGAAGCTTCCTTGCTGTTTGAGTTTCCAAATACTAAATACTGGATTTCAGACCTAGGCTTGGTTCAAGTTGGTTTTGTAAACAAAAATGTGTGATGAAATGGGAAAGTAATGGTTGTTTGCCTAGTAAAAGAAATCCTTTATCATTATATATACTGTTCTCTATTACCCATGATATAGACCCATAAAAAGGTACAGTTAAGTAATCCGGGTTAACATGGTTTGTCATTAACATCATCACATCTGTGACTTTTTTTTTGCAGACACTATTGCAAATAAACTGCATTTGCAAAAGGTTAATGATTTTGTGTTATCTCCAGGAGCACAGCCAACTAAGGTACTTATGATCTTATTTCAAATTTTATTCTTGGTTTTCTTCCAAAAAATTACTGTGATTTTAGTACAGTGTACTAGTAGTGAATATACCTTGTGCTACCAAGAATATCATCTGCAATAAAATCTCATGACTTTGTTTTAGGTTGCTGTATATGTTCCGGGCAGTAAAGGTGCACCATCGTTCGTTAGACTCTATCAGTATCCCAACTTTGGTGGCCCTCAGTCTGCACTAGCCAATAAAAGTTTCTTTAAAGCTGACAAGGTGACAATGCTATGGAACAATAAAGGTATAGCAGCCCTATATTTAAACTTTTATATTCCGCCCATTTTGGATTTAATTACTTTGTTTACTGTGTGGCTTTTGCATTTAATTTGCATGTACAGATAAATACTGAAGATAGCCATTTGTGCCAATGCAACGTTAAGGTTACAATTCTGAATACCCTGAAGTGCTCATAAGTTTCCTGTGTTGACTTCCATGATTTTGTGTATTGTAATTGAGAATGTTCTATATGTTGGTAAATTTTGCAATTGAATAGCAAATTCAAATTTAGTTTTGCATTCTGTGCTGATAATGGATTTAGACTGTAAACATAAGATTATACCAGAGCATAAACTGTTCTTAATCTGTAAAATTGCATGTACACAGACATACCACAGTTGCGATGACGTGCACAGTCCTCTGTGTGCTTTGCTGTTTGTTAGCCATGAGCTGTTTCAGAATAATTTTGTAGAAACCGTTTTACTTCAGCCCACGTTGTTTGGAATACAGGGAAGGTATCACGTACATGCAGAAACCACATGTGGGCACACAGTTTTGGGTAAAATAAATGTACATACAAAAACTGTTGGTGAAACATTTTATTCAAGGACTGATCACAATGCTTGGTTTCTGTCTTAAATAATCTCTTTTATGGCTGCAAAAGTATGTTCACTTTCTCGTAATTCAAAGGTGAATGAATAGAGTTAGTTTACGCTTTTCATCTGAGACAGGAAGATACTTGTTCCATTTGGTTAACATTTAGGAAAAGTTCCATTGAGAAGGGAACAATAACAGCACTGTTACACAAGCAACTAACTAGAATTCATAATCGAACTAATTTCTCTTTGTTCATGGTAGTTTGTGAAATAGTTTATATAATTTGCAGTAACTGTATTGAAATAACTGTAAGTCTATTCTGTTAGCCACTGCTGTACTGGTAATAGCTAGTACAGAAGTTGATAAAACAGGTGCTTCGTACTATGGAGAGCAAACTCTGCACTACATCGCAACAAATGGAGAAAGTGCCGTCGTACAATTGCGTAAGTAGCTCAGGCATTTTTTCATTGTGTTATAGCTCTTGATAGTGGGAGTTGCTGTGTCACCAGCTTTGGTTGAATGTATGAAGGGTTTTTGTTAGTGTAATGGAGTACTCTTAACAAAAAATCCTTCACCAGAATTTTTTTTTTTAGTATGGATTAAGGTGAGGGTGTTTGGGTTTTTTAATAGCTGAATTATCTTGTTGCCTTTAGTATATTTGTCATCTTAATGTCGGTGGCAGAGAGCACACACTTTCAGTTAATACAGACAAATAATTTGCTTGGGAGGGTGTTCACATACATAGGAAGGGAATTGTGCATGTTTGCTAAGAAAACATCTGGACAACAGAGCCAGCTTAGTGTCCGAGAATCCAAATGGGCAGGAAGGTATGTTACCAAACAGAATAAACCTACCTGCACTCTTAGGCATGCAATTGATACTGTTACTCAAGGAACCGGGCAGGGTGAGAGCAATTTTTGAAGTGTATTGGAAGATAGCCGGTGTGCTTAATTTCAGTGTCTTGTTTGAACTGGAAGTCCATTCGTTAATTTCCCCTATGGTGGTATTTTTTCATTATCTTAAGCTGTTGCTGTTTCTGTTAAACACCTGTCTTGTTTGGGATTACAGAGAGGCTAGTTTGTTGTGAATATTTCAAAACCCTGGGGGGATGGGGTGATGTAGACTATATATGCTTAAGTGACTGTAGAGAGATAGTGGGTATATTCTCTTCAATACTAGTGCTGCCTGGGAGAACATCTCCAGTTTGCCTTCTGTAGCAAAACTTGCGGTAGCAAGTACTGTGCACCATTTCCCTTTGTTGTTAACTTCACTGGGGAAAAATAATCAGGATTATAACTCAGTATCTAGAATCTTGCTGGGAGCAGTTTCCTGGATTGAGAATGCTAGTTGTTTAATTACGTGCTTATTAAAACCTTCTTTGCAGTTTTAAGTTATTATTTCCAGTGCATCTTTATTTAACAGGGAGTTTATAATTAATTTTCATTTAATTTAGCTATTCCTTTTCAAGGAAAAAAAGTCCCAAACTGATGTCTGTTTTGTAAAAGTTGGTTCTTTACAACAAAAGCAAGTGGTGGGCACTCGGAGTGAGTGATGCCTCATTTCCTGTGAATTTGTATCTTCTGGTTACTTTTGAGGTCCAGTGTTGAAGCTTTTTGCACGCTAGCATTTGTAGAGGATTTTTTGGTTTTGACTAATACAGGTTCATACTGCAGCCCTTGCCTTAGCTGTTGAAGCCCGTATAAAGCTGCCCTCATCTCTCCAGCTTCATGCTGTCATAAAATGTGCAGAAATGTAATTTTCTGTCAGGCCTCTGTCTCTGCAGTTGCGTTTGGTTAATGTCGTCTAAAAAGTTTTAAAGGGGAAAACACACAGACGGTGTGATTATACAGCCTAGTGTCTAAAGATAATGAGGCTTCAGAATAACAACAGGAATGAATGATTTAAATCCATCTCATATTTTGGGTCAACATCTGGATGTAAGAATTGTCCGTAATGCACTTGGCATTTATCTGAAATGCAGGTAAAGATATCTAGGTTATGAAAAGTTATAATGACCTATGGTTTTTATTTACCCCTGTATATTTTACATGTTTCCATCACTAATTCATCATTCTTCAGTATCTCCTAATGTTCTAACCCCCAGAATAACTTCTAACAATATCAAGTTTTAGTCATTATTTGTAAACCCATTTTTTGCATGCTCTCTCACTTTGTCTTATAAAATACTGTGCATAAGCATAGTCCAAAGGTAACTTAGATCAATATTTCTTAGCTCTACAAAGCTGAGCTATGCAATATTTCTTAGATTAAAAAAAGAAGAACTAGTACCCAGCTGGTATAAAACTCCTGTTTTTGCAGGTTTCTGGTAGGACAGTTTGAGAAGGTCCTGGGAGATCGTACTTGAATAAGGGGGGGGGGAGGGAAGAATTTTTTTTACGTTAAAAAAAAAGTGCTTAGTGTTAAAGTGCTGATGCTGACCCTACAGAGGTAACTTGGAATGGCTGCAGTTATTGTTGCAAACAATCTGCACCAGGGGAAGTTCAGGCTAGAAATGAGGAGGCATTTCTTCACAGAAGGGGTTGTTAGGCATTGGAATGGGCTGCCCAGGGAGGTGCCGGAGTCCGCATCCCTGGAGGTGTTTAAGAAAAGACTGGACGTGGCACTTAGTGCCGTGGTCTGGCTAACACGGTGGTGTTAGGGCAAAGGCTGGACTCGATGATCCCAGAGGTCTCTTCCAACCAAATCGATTCTGTGATTCTGTGAAACCTTAACTAAAAATATCAGAAGATAAAATGTTGTTTCTACCTCTATTGTTAGCAGAATTAATTTTCACTGTCAATAATTAGATCACAGTATTTTAGCAAAGCAAGAAGTTAAGAATCGCTATTGATTTTATTTTTGCTTGCACTGAAAAGATACAGTCTGCTAACAACAGCTGCATATCTTCCTTTTCCTTTAGCAAAAAATGGTCCTATTTATGATGTTGTTTGGAACCCCAATTCTGTCGAGTTCTGTGCTGTGTATGGTTTTATGCCTGCCAAAGCAACAGTTTTTAATCTGAAATGTGACCCTGTGTTTGATTTTGGAACCGGTCCTCGCAATGCTGCCTACTACAGCCCCCATGGACACATCCTAGTGCTAGCAGGATTTGGAAATCTCAGGGGACAGATGGAGGTGTGGGACGTTAAAAACTACAAACTCATTTCCAAACCGGTAGCCTCGGATGCCACATACTTTGCTTGGTGTCCTGACGGGGAACATATTGTAACAGCTACATGTGCTCCCAGGCTACGAGTCAGTAATGGTTACAAGATATGGCACTACACTGGCTCTCTATTACACAACTATGAGGTTCCATCAAATGAAGAGATGTGGCAAGTTTCCTGGCAGCCCTTCTTGGATGGAGTGTTCCCAGCGAAAGCAGTAAAATACCAGGCAGTTCCAAGTGAATTGCCCAGCGCTGAGCCAAAGCCTGCTCAAGCCTACAGGCCTCCAGCCCTGAGAAACAAACCTGTAACAAGTTCCAAGCTTGTAAGTAGACAATTTCATATATGAAATAAACTGTTCTGTTTTGTTGCCTTGCCTGTCTTTGAAGCTTGGCCTCAAACGTGTATATTTTTAATGAGGGACATTAGAAGAGTAATCAGACTGACAGTAGTATTGCAGGGGTTTTGAGGGGTTTTCTTGATAATTGTCTTTAGTGCTTTGCTCACTGTTTGCAAGAATGTATGCTAGAAAATGGAAATTTCTTTGGTCCAAATACTATCCTTCTATAGAGTCATTTGCAAACGTTAAAAACGCCCTCCACAACATGCACTGGAACCATAAACTGAAATTGAGTACTCTAGTTAAGATAGAAACCTCCGATTTGGGTGACCCGACTTAGCAGTCTAAACCTGGCTAGACATGTGGTTGACTGTCCTCCCAACAGCTTTTTTTTTTTTTTTTTCTTTTTTAGGTAAGATTACTTGCTAAAAAGAGATTTGATTGTTAGCAAGTCAGCTGCAGTTTAAACAGGTTTCAATATAGTGACCTACCTGTCTAATTAGTTTCTTTTCTGCAAGTTTTCAAAGTAGGCTGCATAGCAACTAATTACATTTAACTATTGCACCCTTAATGTGTAAGTCTTAGAGAGCTTTCATTTTGTACCTTGTGCTTTTGAAGAAAAGACTGCTGCTCAGCTTGTGAAGAATTCATTATTCATGTTAATGTCTGATTTCGCAAATGATCAGCAAGCAGAGTTAGTAGAGAAAAGATGTGTTAAATAAAATAATTCTGTTTATGGGCAAGAAATCTTGTCATATGCATTAAAACAATCCAGCTCCTCAATTAAGAGTTATCTTAAAAAAAAACAAACAAAAAAAACCAAAAACCAAAAGATTAAACAACCACCTCTTTTCATTCCCCACACCCCCCCAAGAAACCCCACCCCATCTCCCCTCCCAGCAACCCCCTTTTCCTTTCTTGCCACTAGGAGTTTAAGAGTTGTCAACAAAAGCAAAACGCCAAGCTTCAGTCATTTTATGCTTGTTTGTTCCTCTTTGATTTTTCCCCCCCCCGAGATAGAAAACATGATGGTTTTGTTATTTTATCAGAAATCTGTGAAATCTTTAGGGACATACAGGATAGTCCCATCCAAACTTGAGAATGGATGAGTTTGAAACCCTTTTCACGCTGTCTTCTGCTACTGGAAAGAGAAAGGGCACATACTTTTTTTTTTTTCCCCTTTCCTCTCCTTTCTTTCTTTGTTTTTCCTTCCTCTTCCTTTACGGTTCATCTTTGCATATGGTGTTGTCTTAAGTAGGTTTGGGGTTTTTTTGCACCAACGTGCTTGCCAGCACGGAATACAGGTTTTGTAACTGTTAATTTTGCACATCCTGCAGCACGAGGACGAGCCACCTCAGAATATGAAACCACACTTGGGAAGCAGTGATAAGCCACTCTCTAAAACAGCTCTCAAAAATCAAAGGAAACACGAAGCAAAGAAAGCTGCTAAACAGGTACTGCAACAGTAGTTCTTTCAAGGATAATGTTAATTAGTTTTCATGGAGGGCACCGATCAGTCTCTGAGCAGTGACTGTTAGTTGCACTGAGAGCCCTCCACAGATCTTGCTAAGTTGTGGGGAGGGTGGTAGACTTCTTAATCGTAGTAAAGCAGGTACAGAAGGATGACTTAAAAAGAACAGCTTTGGTTAGTTGCTGTGAATGTCAGCTGAAATCAAGGTTATGTAATGACTAAGTAATTCTGACTTTCCACCTTCAGACAATCTGCACAGTTTTTTTCAGAGTTAGGTGAGAGGTAAGAATGGACTTGCTGCTTTGGTGTGTCCCCACAGCGGGTCAGGGCTGAGGCGTGTTATCAGGGCAGACCAAAGACAGCCTGTTCTGTGCCACCTCTTTGCTTGCTGTTCTTTCGCTAGGTAGATAAAAATCAGCTTTTGGTATTGGCCTTCCAATTTCTACAAACTTCTGAATCAGTCACAGAATCACAGAATCGATTTGGTTGGAAGAGACCTCTGGGATCATCGAGTCCAACCTTTGCCCTAACACCACCATGTCAACCAGACCACGGCACTAAGTGCCACGTCCAGTCTTTTCTTAAACACCTCCAGGGATGGGGACTCCACCACCTCCCTGGGCAGCCCATTCCAATGCCTAACCACCCTTTCTGTGAAGAAATGCCTTCTTGTTTCTAGCCTGAACTTCCCCTGGTGCAGTTTCAGACTATGCCCTCCTGTCCTGTCACTTGTTACTTGGGAGAAGAGGCCGACCCCCACCTGGCTACCCCCTCCTTTCAGGTCGTTGTAGGGAGTGATCAGGTCTCCCCTCAGCCTCCTCTTCTCCAGACCAAACCCCCCCAGCTCCCTCAGCCGCTCCCCATCAGACTTGTGCTCCAG
>NW_009592839.1:14503-16904 GCF_000690535.1 Cariama cristata
CTCACCGTGCCCGAGTACGGGGGGACGATCACTGCCCTGGTCCTGCTGGCCACACTGTTTCTGATACAAGCCAGGATGCTGTTGGTCTTCTTGGCTACCTGGGCACACTACTGGCTCATGTCTGAGCAATAGTTTCTTTAAATAAGATTTAATTTCTTACACTGGTTTTGAGTCCTCTCTTTTGCTTGAGAGGCAATGACCCACCAGCAAACTAGTGAAAGAGGAAATACTAAATGGATCCCTTAAAATTATTAAAGACATTTTTCAGTCCCTTTGTAATCAAAGGTATTTTCTAGATAATGTATTTGTTTTATGTGTCTACAGGAGGCCAAAGCTGATGCAAACCAGGAATCTACACAGTCCTCAGCATCACAGAATGCACCACGGAGTGCTGTGCCTGCTGTTACATCAGGAGATCCTGAAGTTGACAAGAAGATAAAGAATTTAAAAAAGGTGAGGGGATTTTTTTTCTAACAAACAGCAGATTTCTCTATGAGGTGGTCTGTAAAATCTAGTCTGATTGTAAGGTGATGTGAGCTCAGTAGGATAGCATTTACATAGATGGTAATTTCCTCAATTTGTAAACCAACTTCCTTTGGTTTTCCATCTTGTAAAACACTAGAGGTCATCACTTGCCAGGACTCCTAAAGATCTTACCAGAGGTAGCAGTGTAGAAGCTACTGACAGGTGCACGGAAGAGTATTCCAGTCCCCTGTTACGAATACTGTTGCAGGTGCACCCAGTCCTCACAGCTGAGGGGTAGGGGTACAGCTTAAAGGTGTTCCTGCTTAGAAAGCAGGTGTGTGGGCTGCTTGTTTATTGGATCTTGGACCCCAGAAGGGAACCATGCTACGTGCTTTTGGTTTCTTCCCTAACTTCCAAATGATATGAGTGCCAAGTTTACTGCCAATCTTGGAAATTCTTCGATTAAATAATTTCAGAATGGAAGTTTTTTGGTTCAGGCTAGAGAATCTTTCCTGTTTCTGCGTAATTCATCAGGGCTTTTTTCTCTTGGCTATCTTGTGCTTTCTGTGGTCTCTGTTTGGATTGATATTCCAGGCTTTCTGAGGACAATGTGTGGTGAAGAGGGATAGTGATAGAGGAGGAGGAGTAATTTCATTTCTGAATTTGGATGTAGCCCTTCAGTGAGATAATGCATGGTGTTTATGTTTCAGAGGCTAAGGAGCGCTTCTGTTATCTAGGTTTTGTTCTTGAAAGAAATGTCTTTTATTGGTGGAAAAATCTGGATTGAGCATCTGGAGATGCTTAAATGAAATGTGCCTTCCATATTGAGACCTGCCTCCTGGTAAATCAGGCAATTACAAGTGCAGGAACTTGTAAGACTGTTTTTTCTATTCTTGATTCACTGATATTTTTGTGTCAGTGTGGGGTTTTTTGTTGTCTTTTTTTTTACAGAAACTAAAGGCAATTCCGCAGCTGAAAGAACAAGCAGCTGCTGGCAAACAGCTAGAGAAGAATCAGGTACTGTTAAGCTGTATGCAGTCTATTCAAGTTTCATTTTATAATAAGCTACATCTGTGACATCTTTTGCTTTTTTTGTTCTAGTTGGAGAAGATTCAGAAAGAAACTGCACTCCTTCAGGAACTGGAAGACCTAGAACTGGGTCTTTAAAACTTCATGGAAGTCCAGTGTGGCGTTAACACAAAGTTCATACAAAATATAATTTGTATTAACTTGAACACAACAAAATGTTTTGGCAAATGACTGAGGATGCAAAAGTCTGCAGATTTGCTGCACGTTTGCCTCTTAAAAAGCTTTCCTAAAGGTTTGTGCACATGTGAAACTGTAAACAAGTAACGAATATCACATGAGCTAGTTCTGCTGCTGTTCAAACCAGAAACATGCTTATGTTCTTGAAGCATATTACCTAAAAACCAGAAGGAGCCTGTTGGTTTATCTTTTCCTTATTTGGGTGTGAGGAGGGAAGGTGATGAGGTTTACCCATTTGATAGCTTTATTATATTTAAAAAGACATGTGATCTTTATGCAATAATGAGATGTAGATAAAAATAAAGAACGTTTAATATAATAAAAAGTACTTCTGTTCTTCTGCCACAAGGGCACAGTTTTTAAAATAATGAGGCCATACCACCACCATCAAAAATAATTCACTGCTAAAGATAAACGAAGCTTTGGGTACTGCAGCTGCTGTGGTGACCCTTGATGTTTTTTTTACTCTGTGATTTTTATTTTCCTTTTGTCCAATTCTCATTTTTCCCCTTCTTTTTTTTTTTTCCCCCTGGTCCCTTTATTTGTGACCATTAAAACCCAAGAGCTAGGTAGGCAGGGGAGTGGTGGTAATGGAGTCTAAAGAGACGGTCCGCTCGGGTCGTGACGGAGGGAGGGTGCTCGTCACCCTCAGCGGGCGCGGGCCCGGTGT
>NW_009592840.1:0-271 GCF_000690535.1 Cariama cristata
TGATTTCTTGGTTGTGAATTTATTTATTTTTCCCCCCCCCCCTCTGCGGGGAGAGCTGTGGCGTTGCGGTGGGAGCCTCTTGCCGTGGGCTGAGAACACCCTGGAGAAGGTGGGATGGAGAGGAGCTGCCGTGCCGTGGGTGCGGGCAGGGGGTAAACGGGCAAAACAAACCCAACCAAAAAAGTTGTTCTGGGGGTTTAAACACGCGCGTGGATTTCTCCTGCTACCCTTCTATAAAGGGTGGTTTCCTTTAGCGTGGTTTTTTTTTTTC
>NW_009592840.1:832-6500 GCF_000690535.1 Cariama cristata
GGCCGTACGGCCAGGCACAGCTCCAGCCCTTCCCACCGCCCCCTGGCTCTCCCCAGCTCCAAAGTTTGCCGGTCAAAGCCACGCCGGCAACACCGCTGGCCCCTCCGCGGTCGGCCCCTCTCCTTCAGCCCCGGCCCCCGCTCCAGCCCCAGCTCCAGCAGCAGGCGGTGATGATTACGCCGACGTTCAGCTCTGCTCCTCAGACCAGGATCATCCAGCAGCCGGTGATCTACCAGAACGCGGCCACGAGTTTCCAAGGTAAGCGGTTGGGGTGCTGGGGTGCGCCTGGTGCACCCGCAATAAACGGTGTGGGTGTTCAAACTCTGAAAGCATCCTCGGCCACAACACGCCTGACCGTCCTTTTCTTGCCAGCGGGACGTCCCTTCTCCTGCCGACGTGGCTTTGGAGTTGGGGGAGCGTGAGAAACTCTCATAGATGAGATCTTAAGTCTTTTTTGGGTGACCTCTTGCGATAGTTGGCTTCTTGCCGCTCTCCTCTGTTACGGCCTCCTCTTCTGTGGCTCTTGGGAGGCTCGAGACAAGTGTGTGTGAAGCCCTGGCTGTGGGCAACCCTGTCCTCCCGCTGATGGGTGCAGCAGGCAGGTCCAGTCCTGTCCCGTGGGGCAGTCCGGACCGAAGGCTCGTCTTGGCTACCGAACCCTGGAGCGCCGTACTTGCGTTGAGCGGAGACGAGCGGAGACACTTGTAGGGATGTTTAACGATGACCAGATCGTCCTTTATGAATACCAGTTGCCTTGACCCTCATCAGTAGGTGGTGGTTCTTTAGGGGATCAATAGGATCCTTGGGTCCACCCAAGATCAGCAGGAGTGGGCAAGTGCTGGCTGGCTCTACTGTGTCATGTTGCTGAAGTGACGAGGTCTGTGCTACCAGACCGTGCGGTTTTGACTTTATTTCCCCTTTAGCTGATCCTCTGTGCCTCCTGGGAAGCCGCTGCTCTGGGTGCGATGTCCTCTTGCAGGAGGCACCAAAGGAGCTGGAAGCTTCCCAACGGGTGGGGTGTTAGATGAACGCGGCGTACCGAGAAGCTCTGGGAAGAGGAGGAGTGAAGCTAGGAGTGTTTCCAAGCTCCAGAACTGTACCTGATGTCTCTTCTGCTTCTCAGTTCTCCAGCCTCAAGTCCAGAGCCTGGTGACGTCCCCCCAGGTTCAGCCGGTCGCCATCCAGCAGCAGGTGCAGACGGTGCAGGCCCAGCGGGTGCTCACGCAGGCTGCCAACGGCACCATCCAGACGCTGACGCCGGCCACGGTCCAGACGGTTGCTGCACCGCAGGTCCAGCAAGTCCCAGTGAGTAAAAAATACGGAGCGATACGGGGATCCAACAGAAGAAGACATTGCTTTGGGGGATCCGGTCTCCTGGCTTGCCAGGGGAGAGGTGGTGAAGGTTGTAGGGCTGCTGGTCCTGGCTGGGATTGCTTTTGCACCAACGTTTTGATGTGTGAGAGGTATTTCTGGCCAGGCTGTGTTGTACAAGCGTTTGACCTCATGCAAGTCACGCGTGAGCATCCCTGGTGTGAGCCGTGATGCGACTTCAGGTAGTGGGCAACGTTCAGAAACCGTTTTCACTCAAACACCTGCCTAGCTAAACTGGGTCTAAACCATTTTTGTGACTTGGAGGTGCCAAACCATATCGCAAACTGTACTTGAATAAGCTTTCGTTGACTTTTGCCTACTGCTTGGCAAGTCCACCACCTCTACCACGTCTTACAAGGGCCGGCTGATACCAGAATTTTTTCTTCCAGTTCTTCTCCCACAGCTTCTTTGATCTTTTGGCTGCTACAGCATCATGTGATTTTTTTTGTTTTAAAACATACCCGAGCCTTTTTCACTCTTGGGTGTCTTTGTGTTAGATGAGAACGTTTATGGCCAGGGGACTCTCTGGGTATAATAAAGTTGCTGCGGTGCAGTTGCACGGTGCCATCTGTGGTGCTCTCTGTACTTGAGAGTCGACGAGGTGTTTGAAAAAATAAGAATCAAGCTGTGTTATGGGAAAATAACTTACAGATGGTTTTGATCTGCTTGATATTCGTGGTAGAGATCCTGTCGGTGGGATTGGAGGGGGGAAAGCGACTACAGGTATTTGCCAAAGCAGGCTGTCCTAGCCACGTTTGACTCTGAGTACTCGCCCAGCGAACGTAGAGAGCTGATTATAGCTGGAATTGGAGAGGGGAAGGGAGCTTTTCCATCAGCTCTTGTGTTTTTACCTACTCCTTTACTTCTGGTGACTGATTTGAAAACCGATGCGGTGGTGGTTCCTGCGCTGCCCTCCCTCCAGCGCTGGTCGGACCGGTCAGAGCTTGCATCAGGGGGGGGGCCGACAAAAACCATCCAGGTGATGCAGGGCGCGAGGTGAAGGAAATAACTCGCCCTGCTCTTCGACCGTCCGCTGAGATGTAAAGTTTCAACTCTGTCCTCGCTTCCCTCTGGCTCCGGACGTCGTCGTACCTCGGGATATGTGCCCGCTCTCCCCTTCACCCGTAACTCTTTTCAACCTAGGTGCTGGTCCAACCTCAGATCATAAAAACGGACTCCCTCGTCCTGACGACCCTGAAAGCGGACGGTAACCCCGTTATGGCCGCGGTACAGAACCCGGCGCTGACAGCCCTCACTGCTCCCATTCAGACCACGGCTCTGCAGGTGGGTGGTGGTCTTCTTCTTCTTCCTCGCCGACCTCCTTTCCTCTTAACTCAAGGAGGAGAGGGGGCTTTAGTGATCTGCAGCGGTGCGAACGGGAGGGGATTTGAGGGCTGCCCTGGACCCATCCAGAGAGAGCAATGCCCTGTTTCTGCCAAGGCTAAACACACAGATTGTGCTTTTTTGGCAACCTCCCACGGTCAGTAAGCAAAGACCAAGGGCACGTTTCTGTTTACCTTTTTCTGGTATTTATTACAAGGAGAGCAACACGATCTAAAAATGCCAGCCGGTTTTTAACCTCTGGAAGGTACTTGAAACTGGAAGCTAACTCACTGGGAATACTTGTGGAAGTTTCTCTCCCCCCTCAGTCGTGCCCAACAGCACGCCGAACGTGAGAACTAATTAAGCCGCGTTTCAGAGGGGGTTTGCAGCGAGGGTTCGGTAGGAGCAATGGGGATGGGAGCGGTGCCTCAAGGCCGCCGCCGCTTATCCGCTCCGAGAAACTTGTGCCCCCAAAGACGCCTTTATTACGACCCTGTCCGTTCTGAACAGATCTCTCTGTTCAAATAGTTACTGGGGGAGATAAACTTGCAAGTCTGGACTTAAGTTTTCACCTCTTTTGCATGGCAGGGTAGACTTCTTACGTGGTTGTTAGCAGCCAGGGTAACATCTTCAATTAACCTGCTTGCTTTTGGGTGACGCTTTCACGTAGAGGTGGGGCTTCTGTGACTGTGTCTGCCTGAGACACAATCCGTAAAGCGTTTTGAACGCGTTGAAATTTGGTGGAAATTAGCCAAGGGAAGGTGTCAGACTTAAAGTCACTTATTTGTCAAGTTCCAGCTTGAAATGAAACTAAATTAATTTCTGATACCCCAATTAGAAGACTATTTCAGAGTCGAAGTTGTTCCTAAAGTTGCTGATGGCTGGTTTAGTCTCATTTATGTTAGTCTGTCTTTTGACAGAAATAACTCTTCGTCTCCGTAACCACTTCCCTGGTCCTTGGCGTACCCTTCTCGATCGTGGTTTGCTGGGTTAACCCAAAGTCGAAACGTCCTTTACTCCAGCTGTCCTAGAAGCCCCTCCGTGCACCTGGTCTGGTGGGATTCATCCTCTTTTATCGCAGAGTACACGCTGCTTTGGTTTGGTGTAGGGGGTCTGTCCTACATCCAGGCGTCCAAGTTGGAGCTTTTCACGCCAGCGTGTATCACTCGTGGCCTTAGTTCCTCATCTTAAGGCATTTTTATAGCTTGTGGAACTTTTTTTTTTCCCATTTAATCGAATTCACATCAGCTGCGTTGCTCGAGCCAAGGTTTGTTTTTCCCATCGTCGGGTCCTTTCTAACGTTGCCGTTACCAGTTCAGAAGCAGCGTTGCTGTTGCTGATTCGATGACTTTATTGGTCCACAGCAAAGGCGGATTTGGATGCTCGGGGTGTAAGGATTGCAGGAACAAGGAGGAGCCTTGGTCCCTTGCCCTATTTAATGGATGAACAGAGCATGGTATTGGCAGAAGTGTTGATGTCCTTGGAGAACAGGAGATGTTCGTACTCCGCGGTGACCGGTGTGCGAGGCAGCGGCAGATTTTTCCGTTGCCGTTGTGCCAATGCTCGTGCCAGCTAAGGAAGACGGGGGGGAAACTGGCGTATCTCTTCTTTTCTGAGCTTTCTGAACTTTTCCTGATTCTTCTTCTCTTTGCTCCTTTTTCTTTTACCGTCATAAACCTTATCTAAATTGGCCGATTGCTCGTGACGCTTGTTATGCCTGGTCTTTGTAGACCCTCGTTGGGAGCAACGGGACCATTTTGACCACAATGCCGGTGATGGTGGGACAAGAAAAGGTACCTATCAAACAAGTTCCTGGGGGTGTCAAGCAACCAGAACCACCTAAAGAAGGAGAGAGGAGAACAACTCACAACATCATCGAAAAGCGTTACCGCTCATCGATAAATGACAAGATCATTGAGCTGAAGGACCTCGTCATGGGGACGGATGCCAAGGTAAAGATGTGCAATAAGAGCAAATCTGGTGTCATAAATCCTTTGTCTTCCTTTGGTAGAGCGACGAGCGCCTGAAGCAGTTGGGTACGCGCGACTGTTAGCGGTACGCACGCGCGTGTTGGGACCAGACTGGTGAGAAACACTGGTGCGATGGAGAGCTTGATGGTTGTATTTGGGAAGGGTCACCTGTAAAATGTTGAGAATCAGCTGTACCTTATGCGTTTGTTCTTAGGATGGGTCTAACTGAAATCGGCCCCCTAGCTAGAGGATCCAGGTGGCCGTTTTGATAACTCTGCCAAACCAGAGCTTGCTTAATTGAAGTTTCCCGTTCTGTGTGACTGCAGTAGGGACGAGGGTTGGCAGAGCTTCTCCTTTCGATCCTGAGTTGCAAAAACTCCCGCTCGCTCAAATATTAGAAGCTTTCTCATTTGTTCAGGGTTGTCCCATTCGCTTTGCCGCAGGCTGGCAGGGCAGGGGGGAGTATTCCTGATACCTCGGGTGGTCTCGTACCGATACGTGCGCAAGCGAAGTCACCTCCTGTCGCTGGGTGGAATTGGAACCTCTTTTAAAAACATTGGTAGCGTGCAGTGGTTTCGTAGGACTTTGGGCGTGTATGTACAAGGTAAACTTGTCCGCTGGTGCTGGAAAGAAGTATTTCCATGGGGTCGGCATGGAGAGAACCGCTTATCTCAGAATTAAACAGCGAACGATGGTTAACAGACAGCAGCTTGTTCCATGCCAGAAGAGAACCACTTCGTTTCAAAGCTGTGGTATTTTCAGAGGGCTCTTTCTGGCTGAAACCTGGACGTGAACTCTGTTGGGATTTGGATGTTAATGTGTTTCCATTGTTTTTATAAGATCTTTGAGAGACCCCAAGCCCTTGTGTGTCTTTCAAAGTCTGATCCCTTGCCCGCAGCGCTTTGACACCCTTCGTATAAACTACTTTCTGTACGTCTTAATTCCTTGCAGATGCACAAGTCTGGAGTGCTGAGAAAAGCCATCGATTACATCAAATACCTCCA
>NW_009592840.1:6630-12195 GCF_000690535.1 Cariama cristata
CTCCTTGCCAGAGGCAGATAACGCGCACGGTGCGTCGATAGCGGCCCCTGTTACTCCAGGTGACAGAGCCAATCTGGGCGATGCTGGCAGGATCGAGAAACGCGTACGTAATGCACTCTGATTTTTCTGCAGAGCTGTTGAAGGGCATTGACCTAAGCAGTCTGGTTGACACCGATGTGGATCTGAAGATAGATGACTTCAACCAGAACGTGCTGCTGATGTCTCCTCCAGCCTCCGACTCGGGATCCCAGGCTGGCTTCTCTCCCTATTCCATTGATTCAGAGCCAGGCAGCCCGCTCCTGGATGATGCAAAGGTATTTGTGACTTCAGTTGTCACATTCCAGCCGTCCGCTTCAGGGATAAATAAAGGCCAGAATTTACATTCTCCTAAATCTCAAGAGCGGAACCGGCGGACCTCTGGCAAAGCAGATCTGTAGGGGTCAGAGATCCTTTGTAAGGATGAGGAAGGTGCCTGGGTGTGTTTTATCTTTTCTTAAATGATGGAGACTCCCTCCTGAACTGCCTTACCCGAGCCAGACCTTAGCTGCCAGAAGAGCTGTGCTTAGCCCCCAGCCCCTGGAGAGTCCCCGTGGACTTACAGCACATGTTGGTGACCCAAAGAGCCCGTGGCTTTCCAGGGATATACATATGTCCAGGGAATAAAGCAGGAGAACTTGGAAGTGGATGACGACATCAGCTGTGGTTAATGGGACCGTAAGTGAGCCCAGTAACAGAAGGCTGCTCGCTGTCTTGGCCTGACAGGTTTGGTTGGGGGCTAGCACAGAAGAAGGGGGTCTTCTGGGGGATCCTCAAAAGAGTAAGGGCAGCGAAGGTTAATCCTAGCCTAAACCAGGGATCGGGTTAGTGATACCTGAAGTGACAGGGAGCAGAAGGAAGGTGAAGGCACCCAAATACTTCAGCCTTACCTTACTAAGCTAGGGAAAGTTTCGCTGGAGTTCTCGCCGATCTTGATCTTAAAAGCAAATTTTAAAACATGTTCTGGTTCTCCTTCTTCCCTACCCCTCCCTTCCGTGAACAATTTTTATTCTACAGAATGGTAAGCAGTTTGGGGTTTTTTTTCTCTTACTTTTCTCTCCACTCCTATTCCTTTGAAGGTTAAAGATGAGCCCGACTCTCCTCCTGTGGCCCTTGGTATGGTGGATCGCTCTCGAATACTCCTCTGTGCTCTCACGTTCCTTTGCCTTTCCTTCAATCCTCTGACATCCCTCCTGGACGCCCGAGGAAGCCCGGAGTCCGACAGCCTGGTCCGCCACGGCTCTGGCAGGAACGTGCTGACCGTTGAGTCAGGTAACGACCTAGGATAGTTTGGAGCATGGAAAGTGGCCAGGCTTTACACGATCTCCCTAAAAAACCATCTCCGGCTGTGACGGCTGCGGGTGGGCTGTCGGTGTGATTCGGTAGGATGGGTTTGTGTGTTCAGGGAGGTGTCCGACCTTTGTTTAATGGGTGGGGAGGGATGGTACCTGCGGGGCTGGGCATGGGAGGAGAGCCAGCCCAGGGTGCTTGGACGTGGTTCCAGGTTACATCCGCGTCCAGCCGCCGCCTTGCACAAACACACCCGTTGCTCGGCCTGGTGAGGTCGAGGGGACACCCGTTGGTAGCCCGGCAGCCTGCGCTCTCGGGAGGGACCCTCGAAAAGTCCTTTAGGGTAAGGGGCATCCTCCTGTCGTCGAACGATGGAATCGTTTAGGTCGGAAAGGACCTTTAAGATCGTTGAGTCCAACCTTCCTCACCGGACTCTGAGGTGTGTTCACCTTATATTTGGTTTTAAGGTAACCGACTGATTTTTGTAACTTGATAATGAAGTAATTAGGGGAAGAATTACTTCAGAAACACTGTTGCTGCAGGGTCTTGCAACTGGCTTGTTTGAAACGCTTATTCCATGATATTCATGGTTTAGAGTACAGCGGCTTAGGGGAGGGCAGGGGATTCTGTAGGTGTGCTGTCCTCTCCCTGACCGCTAAATACGCGTCCTCCGTGTTGCTCTGTAAACTTAATTAAGAGCAGAAAATGACGCTGAGGTATTGAGTACCCATGGGTGTACCTGATAGAGAAATCAGAATACAAGGTTCTCTAGGAAAACTTCAGTGCTGACTCGTTTTTTCTTTTTTTTTTTTTTTTTCTTTTTTTTTTTTTTTAAAATCAGTCTTGGAAAAATAACTATTTTTACTTGGGAATGTTGTGGCTTGGAGTTTGGATGAAGAGCCGTTGCTACAGCTGCTTCCTGATGAAGACGCAGTCTTTGCAAAAATTAATACCACACGCGGCAAGCGTAGCAAGCCTTCCTTCGGGGTCATCCTCTTGCTAGGCTTTGGGTATCCAGATTAACTTCCAACTTTCCTTTTGGGATGTCCGTTGCAGATGCGGGTGGTTGGTTCGGCTGGATGATGCCCACGCTGATCCTGTGGCTCGTGAATGGAGTGATTGTACTGAGCGTCTTCATAAAGCTCCTTGTGCACGGAGAGCCGGTGACCCGGCTGCACTCGAGGTCATCGGTCACGTTCTGGAGGCATCGCAAGCAGGCGGACCTGGATTTGGCACGGGTAAAGTTGCCTTGGTTTGCATCCAACGCGTCTTCTAGGAGGGGGTGTGGGTAAACGTGACCTAGTGAGGCAGCGGCTCGAGAATTGCAAGAGCGTGGTGTTCCTCGCGTGGATGATCCCACCTTGATTTCAGAGAAGCTGATGCTCGGTGGTCTTGAGCAATTTGCCGTCCTCCCTCAGCCTAAATTAGCAAGGCGTGGACGTTGGCATTGGAAGAGGCTCCTAACTTCTGTCCTTGTTCCTCGCTGCGGCGTCTTGTAGCAATCTTTGGCAGCAAGGTCTTGGTTTTTGTCCGCAGTCTGGCCTCTGCTGTGTCTGTTTGTCTGCTGTCCTCCAGCCTCTTGGAAGTCCTCTCCATTGTTGAGGCAGTAGCTGGCTTTTGATACGAGGACCCTGAAACTTCCATGTTGTTTGAGAAGGCAAGAAGCCCCTTCCTCGTGCCGATGCCTCTCGCAGGCAGCGCGGGATCGGAGCCACGTGCAGGGCCGGGTTGTGTAAAGCCGGTGTAAATTGCCTTCGTGTTCACCAGGACTACCTTGACTTCCCTCAGCTAAAGATCTTCTCCTAGCTTGCACATCAACATTGCCTTGCTCCCAAAGCCAAGGAGGTCCCAAAGTACCTTGGCGATGGTGGGGGTTTTTTTTGCCGTCGAACCTTTTGTTGTGTTATTTGCAGGGGGATTTTACGGCAGCGGCATCAAACCTGCAGATTTGCCTGTCGGCGCTGGGCCGAGCGCTGCCGGCCTCCCGCCTGGACTTGGCCTGCAGCCTCTCCTGGAACGTCATCCGCTACAGCCTGCAGAAGCTGGCCCTGGTGCGGTGGCTGCTGAAGAGGACTTCTCATCAGTGGCGGGCAAGGGAAGCCACCGCAGGCTTCGAGGAGGAGGCCAAGACCAGCGCTCGGGATGCGGCTCTTGCCTATCACAAGCTCCATCAGCTCCACATAACGGGTAGGAGCAGAGGCGAGGGATCTGCTGTCCTCCTCCTGCCGAACGAGGGGGCTCAGAGCTCATCCTGGGGGATACAGGGGAGAGCGCCGTGGCCTCCATCCTCTGGCAGGGCTGCCGGTGGGAATTAGCCTGGCAAATTTCAGGAGCCGCTTAGTAAAAGATGAGGCGTTCGTGCAATAAAAGAGCTCTGTAAGAACGGCCGAAGCACGAGCGGTGTCTGGAGTCACCTGTTCCTGAGCCTGCGGAGGTGGCTGAGGGTCCTTCCCAAGGAGCAGCTGATCGAGTCCCGACACTTCTTGGTGCTGTTCAGGGCCTGTTTCATCCCTGTCACTTGGGAACGTGATGTGGAAGCAGGGACTGGGGTGAATTGCTGGAAGAACTTACATCTCCGAAGCCGTGTAGAGCGCAGGTTGCCAGTTGGTGTTGATACGCTTTGTAAACCTGGGCGGGTGCACGTGTACCGAGGAGGTGCTTGAGCGTTCCTTGGCAACGGCTGCTTTTGCCCTTTCCTTGGCAAACCCATTTGCGATGTTAATAGGCTCTGAGCACGTCAGGAACCCAAACTGAACTTCCTTCTGCCTAGTCGTGCCGTGGGAATTGCAGCCGTGCTGCCCGAGATCAGTGCTTGTCCTTAATATTGCCTGTGGGGGTACAGGGGTGGGCGGCAGAGGGGATCAGTTTTAAGATGACGATGAATATAGGGAGATAAAAGTTGCTGATGATTTTATCCTAACTGGTTTAGCTGGACAGGGGCTTTCTCGCAGAAGCAAAGCTGTGGATGTCAGCCGTGGTGTCTGGGGAGGGAAGACTCGGTTACGGTTGTTCTGTTGCCTGAATACAAAGTAGGCGTGTGGCGTTGTAAACTTCTCGTCTCAACAGGTTCTCATTGTCTCTTCGGGATAGTAGCCCTGCAAATCACAGTAGTATTCAGTAGCTGGTACTACCGCGTCAAAAGTTAACGCTTTTCCTCTCCCTCCTGGTGCAGGTAAACTTCCCTCCAGCTCAGCTTACTCGGGCTTGCACATGGCCCTGTGCGCTGTCAATCTGGCCGAGTGCGCCGAAGAAAAGATCCCACCCAGCACGATGGCAGAAATCCACCTGACGGCTGCCGTCGGCTTGAAGACTCGCTGTGGAGGCAAGCTTGGCTTCCTGGCGGTGAGTTGGCATCTCCTCTCCCGTCACACCTCCGAGCAGAGCGCTGGGAATGCCGGCGAGCTGGCGTTGCCCTAGCTCAGGGCATCTCCTAGCAACGCCGTTACAATACGGCCTGTGGTCACGATACGAGCTGTAATTTAATAATAGTAAGACCGTTGTGGTGTGTCTCTTCCCCTGGATGCTGTTCTCAACCTTAGCCTCTCCCTTTCCTCAGAGCTACTTTCTAAGCCAGGCTCAAAGCCTGTGCAGCTCGGAGCGGAGTGCCATTCCCGACTCGTTGCGTTGGCTGTGCCACCCCCTGGGTCAGAAGTTTTTCGTGGAGCGAAGCTGGACTGTGAAGTCTGCTGCGAAGGAGAGCCTGTACTGCACCCAAAGGAACCCCGGTGAGAGCCGCTGGCGTCCCGAGCGCCTGGCTTCGCACCTCTGGGACAAAAGCGGGGGTCTTCTTTGGGGAGTTTGCTCTTGTACGTCCGTCCCGCTTGTGGTCCTGATGGGCGAGAGGGGCTGCGGAGCCGAGAGGCGTCTCCTCGGCTGGCGGGAGCTGGCTCCCTTCCCTTCGTACGCGGTGCTGCGTCGTCCCGCTTGTGTCCTGGTATGCTGGAACGCAGCCTGGATGTGGCCCTGAATGTCTGGGGCAGGGATGGACGTTGGGGTGACGGAGGTGTATCCTCCGCAGAGCAGTGGGATTGCTGTTCTGCGGAGCGGCTGCAGTGCCGGAGGGAGGTTTGGCCAAGGGCTGCGGCTTTTTTTGCTGGAGCGAGTCCAGAGAAGGGCAACGAAGGTGGTGAAGAGTCTGGAGCACAAGTCTGATGGGGAGTGGCTGAGGGAGCTGGGGGGGTTTGGTCTGGAGAAGAGGAGGCTGAGGGGAGACCTGATCGCTCTCTACAACGACCTGAA
>NW_009592840.1:12362-16736 GCF_000690535.1 Cariama cristata
CTCCAGAGTCAGTTAAGAGATGTTGATATGTGGTGCTTAAGGACATTGTTTAGTGGTGGGCTTGGCCGTGCTGGGTTAACGGTTGGACTTGATGACCTTAAAGGTCCTTTCAAACCTAAATGATTAGGTGATTCTATAAATGGATCAAAGGGTTAAAAAGGCCCAAAAACTTAGAAATCTTTGTGTTAATTCCTCAAGAATTTCCCTCTGTTGCCTTTCCTCTTGCTCCTACATCTTGATGATTCTTTTTGGTCGTATCGGGAGGTGGCTGTCACCACGTGCAAGTGAACTGGTTTGTTTTTTCTTTCCTTCCTCTCTAGCGGATCCTATCGCCCAAGTCCATCAGGCGTTTTGTGAGAACCTGCTAGAGCGAGCAGTGGATTCCCTGGTGAAGCCGCAGACTAGGAAAGAGGTAGCGGGACAGGAGGAGGAGGAGCCGTGGTAAGTCCGTGCGCCGCGCTGGGGACCGCTCGCTGCGGCGGCAGGCTCTGCAGCAGAGCTCAGAAGGGTCGACCGAGCGCTGCGGGGCAAATTGGGTGGTTAGTCCTCCTTAAAACCTGAAACGACAACGTAAGTCTGGCCGCCACAGCTTATTAGAAGGGTGAGCGTTGCCTCTTCCTATTAAAACCTCTGAAGTCAAAGGGGAGCCCGGGCGCGGTACGGATTTCTGGTAGGACTGGGTGATTCCTGGGCTGGCTGGCTGGCCGGCACTTTCTCTGCTGTGGGTAAAACGAGGGAGCACCTACCACTTGTATAGACCAGAACGTATGTCCAGGGCTGCAAGAGCGTGAAGGTATGGCTCGGCGGAGAGCGACCGCACCGACTCCCTGCCTTACGTGTCTGAGTATTCTCCGGACTGAAGTGCCACCCTTACCAGCAGTGAAAAATCAAACTGACACGTGGCAGGAGGAGGAGAGATGATGTTGGCCGAAATTGTCATTGCCTCTGAGCTCTGTGACCGAATGACGGGGGCCGATGGGTGGGAACCGGAGCAGCTTTTTGTACTGAACCGTGTCCGGCTCTGCCCTGGACTCCACGGGAAGCGGAGCCGCAGCCTTTGCCAGCAATTCAGCCCTGTTTCTACCTGAGCTCCAGATACGCCGGTGCCAGGCAAACGCTACCTAAATAATATGGGAAGCTCTGTAAGGATCCCGTCCCCAAAAAGTGTGGGTAAAACCCTCAAAGGGGAACATAACCTCTGTAGGGAGAATATTGCGCCTTGAACTGGTTTTTTTCAATCTGACATCTCTTTTCGAGCATCGTTGCAGAGAATGAGCAGCAGTTGGGTCTAATCGCTCACACAATTCAGATGCTTGTGAGCAGAGGCTGCTGTTGACGATGAGAGAAGGGAGCAGGATTTGTATAATTGAGGTGGATCGCCGGTGTACTCGGTCCTGTCTCCTCGTGGGAAGGCCCAGCCTTATGGATGCGGCCAGCCTTTTTGTCCCTCTCTAGGTGTAGGAGCTCAAGATCTTCCTCTGTAGCACGTCCTGGGAAATTACATCATTGCCGCATATGCTGTTTTCTCTGACCGACGCGATGAATGTGGTGTCACTTGCATTCATATTTGCATATATGCAAATAGGCACTTGCAGAAACATCGTTCAGCCGCTCTTGGAGGCAGTGGTTGAAAAGGAGCCTGTGAGCAACTTGGAAGATATGCCACGTCTGTCGGCAGGTTCAGGGCACCGGAGGGGATGCTGGCGGCTTCTCTTTAGCAGTTGTAGGATTTGGGGTGCTAAGTGCTCGCATAGATTCTCTTTCACTTTCAATGTACATTACGCGTCTTAATCTGCGTCTCAGTCCCTTCCGTGAGAGTGCTACCGCCTCTTTCAAGGACTTGAGTCGAGCCTGCTCCCCTGTCCCTTAACTGGCGGGCAGATGTCCCTGACACGAAACCCCACCGTAAGTTCCAGCATCTCTGTAGTTGAGGTGAGAGTCCTGGGCTTGACTCTGCTTGGGGACCGGTCTCCTTGCACGGGGCGATGTAAGGCTGCTCCTCGCCGAGTGTCTTCAGGGAGGTCTCTTCAGTCCGACAGTGTTGTGTCACTTGTAGACCTTCAACTTTCTGCTGGCTTTAATGGGTCACCGTTGTTTAAAAATGCCTTGTGACCGCTGAGAAACACCTTCAGGCTTTGGTATCTCCTGTTCGACAGCATAGCGAAGCTCTGCCTACCTTCTTCTTTCAGCGAGTTCTCCGGTGCCATGGAATACCTGAAATTGCTCAACTCTTTCTTGGACTCGATGGGAAGTGGAGCCCCCCCCTTTGCCAGCAATTCTGTACTCAAGTCCGCCCTGGGTAAGTCCGGCAGAGCCGAAGCTCTCCCCGTTGCAGGAGCTGGTGCTGATAGGGGTTCCCTCCCGTCCTCCCCACCCACCACCTCTCAACCTCCAGGCGAGGAGAAATGCCGAGGAGTTAGGTTTGATGGCTGAGCACACCGCGGGCTGGACGAGGGTGGTCGGGAAGGCTCGTAAGCTGGGCCGCATGTCGCAGCGTCTATAGGGAGGTGCTCGGTTTGGTCCCGTGGTGTGTCTTTAGTGGGACACAAGAGCTGTGGGCTCCCTCTGAGCCCTGCGGTCATCGGGGCCGGGCTGGCTGCTGGAGTCTTCGTCTTGCTTGGTGTTGGGACAGTCGGCACCGGGCGGCTCACCGGGATGCTGCTGGAGCTTTGGATGCGGACTAACCGTGCTGAACCTAAAAGGTGTAGAGCAAACCTAGAAGGAAAACTAGATATTTCTTTTTCTAGGGATTATTTTTTGGGTATAAGGGGAAGTCTGTGTGGGGATCAGTATTGTCATGAAATTTAAAAGCAGGTCAGAGTAGCAGAGCATGTGTCCTTTGGCCCGAGGTAGGCTTGGGGAAGTTTTTGAGGGGATGTTAAATCATGGAGGAAGTTATGTAGGGAACTGATTTACTGGCTTGGTGGAGATACGTGCCAAGGCACGGTACAGATGAGTGGCGGTGTTATTTTGGGGTGGTGAGTGGAGATCTTTGTCGGGAAGGAAGTCAGCAGGTTCCTAGACAAGTAGACGGGGTAAATTCTTGTTGACAGGACACAAACTCATCCGCCAAAGCTCTGCCTGCAGTCAGGTGTCGGCTCTTTGCTGGCTGCCAAGTTCCCTTCTGTTCCTGCGGCACGTTTCGGTATTTACCGGGGTGGCTGCGTTCCCGTGGGATCGCTTTGGGCTCATTGGCATCGATCTCAGCGGAAGGCACTGGCGAGGGCACGCGACGCCCGCCCGCTTCTCCGAGGGGGAAGGAGCCGGGTGTCCCCTCCTGGGCTGCAGCCTACGATTCTGTTTCGCAGGCCCCGACGTGGTGTGCAGATGGTGGTCCGCAGCGGTGGCTATGGCGATCGCCTGGCTCAGAGGGGACGATGCGGCTGTGAGGTCACATTTTGCAGAAGTGGAACGCGTGCCGAAATCCCTGGAGATGTCAGAGTGCGTAGGCTTCGTACGGCTTTCAAACCCCTGCTCCTTCCCCAATTGCTGTCCCGTAGGGCTTACCCCTACCCGTGCTCTGCAGTTGCACGCGTCTTGTCCTCCGGGACACGATATCACGATGTGCGAGCGTGCTCAGCATTTCACGTGTAGGTCAAGGCTTGCAGGCTGATATTAGAGCTGGAAGTGTCAGAATTGCTTCTCCAGGGATGTCTTTGGGCTTTGTTCTGCTTGCACAGCCTCCCACCTTCCAAAATCAAACAACAAAACTCACGCCCTGATGGAAAGGCGGGTGTCACCGTCTTGGTTCTTTTGCACTAAAGCATCTTTGCCGGTTTCCTTCCATTTCTCTCCGCTGTCTCTGTAGGTGAGGAACAATTTCCATCTTTTTTCTGTCCAAGAAATGATGGTGTCTCTGCCCTTGAAGGTGGAAGGGTGAAAGCTGATGCTGTTGCTGCTTGAGCTCAGCTCCTGGGGCTGTCCTGTGGTGGCACAGAATCATTTAGGTTGGAAAGGACCTTTAAGGTCATCGAGTCCAACTGTAAACCTAGCGCAGCCAAGCCCACCCCTAAACCCTGTCCCCAAGCACCACACCTACACGGCTTTTAAACACCTCCAGGGATGGGGACTCCACCACCTCCCCGGGCAGCCTCTTCCAACACTTGACAGCCCTTTGGGTGAGGAAATTCTTCCTCATATCCAATCTAAACCTCCCCTGGCACAACTTGAGGCTGTTTGCTCTCATCCTATCGCTTGTTCCTTGGGAGAAGAGACCGACCCCCACCTGGCTACCCCCTCCTGTCAGGTGGTTGTAGAGAGCGATCAGGTCTCCCCTCAGCCTCCTCTTCTCCAGACCAAACACCCCCAGCTCCCTCAGCCGCTCCCCACCAGACCGGTGCTCCAGACCCTTCACAATTTCTACACGCCAGCGGC
>NW_009592840.1:16749-18465 GCF_000690535.1 Cariama cristata
GAATGCCCTGGTGAAAGCCACCTTCTACGTCTGTAGAGCCATGCAGGCCTCGCTCTCCGGGAAGGCGGACGGACAGCAGAGCTCCCTGGGTCACTGCGAGAGGGCCAGCAGTCACCTGTGGAACAGCCTCAACATGAGCAGCGGCATCTCCAGCACCGTCCTCAACAACGTAAGAGCGAAAAGCCCCGGGATAACACACGGTCTGTCTTTGGTTGTAAGGTTGGTCTTGCTGCGGGTGTGTCATGTCCCGGTTGTATCGGCGTTCTCCATCCATCCTGTGTCTCGTGGGCGTAGAGGGGAAACTTCTTCCCTTTGCTTGCGAAGGGCGTTGATGTCTTTCTGCCTCTGCTCTGTGGAGGAGCAGAGCTGCAAGTAGAACGTTGTTTCCCTGGGCATGGTCTCGGAGAGCTGAGCTCTCGCTCCTCTCCTGCTAGGAGTTGTCATCCCTTTCTGGTACTTTGATCCTTTTGGATTTGGCCCGCGGAAAGCATTCATCTCCATCCTCGGAATGAAGTTGGTGACACCTGTAAAGCAGGACCTCGCTAACACAAATCTGCTCTGTCTGGGGCAGCGCTAGCGAGGGTTTGAACCCTCTACCGCAAAAGCCGTGCCGTGCTATTCCTGAGCTTGTGTGGGGCTTGTTTCTCTTCTTTCCAGGATGCCCTAAAGCTGGGGCTTCCCTTCATGGCACATGGGGGACAGTTCTGGTCCCCTCTGTCGCTCCTGGGTGGCAGCTGTCGTGCATTGTAGTTGCATTGCATGTTGTGGCAGTGACTGTGCAATGTTCCTGCAGTGCAGTACAGAGGCACTCGCGGCTTCGGCGGCGTGGGCAGAGTCCCCGAAGAGCATCTGGGAGAGCGAGCGATGCTGGAGGGCAGCAGCAGATGGGGAGAAGGGGATTTGGGCAGCCGCTGTGGGCTGTGTCAAGACTGCCTGGGTGTTTTTTGTTGTTTGGTTGGTTTGTTTTTTTTTCTCTGCAAGTAGAAGAGGGAGGTTCAGGCTGGACATTAGAAAGAACTTCTTCACCGTTAGAGTCGTTAGGCATTGGAACGGGCTCCCCAGGGAGGTGGTGGAGTCATCGTCCCTGGAGGTGTTCAAAAAATGTTTAGATGTGGCGCTTCAAGTTTAGTGGACAGGGTGGCATCAGGTATACAGTTGGACTTGATGATCTTTGAGGTCTCTTCCAACCATAATGATTCTATGATTCTAGGTAGCAAGGCTGTCTTTGCTGTTTCCCACTAGTTGGTATCACGGTTTGGGCAGGAGAGCCTTTGCAGAAGGCTGGGGCATGGCTGGTCCACTGTCCCCTTGGTGGAGTGGGGTCGGGATCGGCCATGCCGGAGGTGTTGGCTCTCCTGGAGAGGACAGCCGCTCCTTGGGCACGGCCTGGCGCTTGTTCCTTAGGCTGGACCTCTCGGGCCTGGGTCCCAGAGGTGCCCCTTGGGCAGAAGACAAAGTCCTGCTCCCTTCGGTGCGTGGTGGTGGGAGCGACTCTGTTGGGAAGAGCCCCTCGGGGTGGGCAGGAGATGCTGCGGCCGCCCTCCCACGGGCCGTAGCAGCAGCTGTGGAGCAAATGGCCTGTTACTGGCCCGATGGCTTCTGTTAATAAGCCTGTGTGCCCGGACCCCCCCGGCTCTTGCAGATGATCCAGCTGCTGGCCTGTGACTTGCTGCTCTCTCTCCGCACCAGCCTGTGGCAGAAGCAGGCGAACGCCAG
>NW_009592840.1:18515-20221 GCF_000690535.1 Cariama cristata
CGACCTCGGCAGCCTCCGCAAGCTGGCCCACAGCTTCAGACCCGCCTATCGCAAGGTGACGCCTTGTCTCCCCTGCCCGCTCCACCTCCAGCTTAGCTCCAGCCCTTCCTGGC
The DNA here is from genome assembly GCF_000690535.1 of Cariama cristata. Taxonomy (NCBI): domain Eukaryota; kingdom Metazoa; phylum Chordata; class Aves; order Cariamiformes; family Cariamidae; genus Cariama; species Cariama cristata. The sequence continues at coordinate 18,629 of NW_009592840.1, forward strand.
TGGCGGTGGGGAAGCTGAGACCTTGGGGGGATGTAGGGTGTACGTGGGCTTGAGTGGGTTTGGATGCATGGGGTGGGATGGTCTTGCCACCAGCTCGCTCCAGGCTTTCTCTTCGGTGGGTGATGAGGGGGATTCCCGTGGGAGTCCGGTGCGCGTGGGGAGGTGTCCACCTTAGTTTCTACCTAGAAAACCATCAGCCAAGTAAATGCCGTGGCATCCTGTCCTTTAACGTGGCCTCAGAGCGGGTCAGTCCCTCCGCGGAGGGTGGGAAGGGGCTTCCTTGGCCATGCCGGCTCTGGGGGTAGCCGGGGGGTCAGGTGCCTTCTGCACCTCTGGAGCACCAGGTGCTTCTCAGGGGGTTTCCTTCCCTCCTGTTCTGTTTCTCTCGTTTTAAGCCTCTGTAGAGGAATTACCGTTTAATACCTGGACAGGAGAGTTGTCCTGGTGGTGTCCAACCTCCGAATGTCCCAGTTTGGTGCTGGTACTGGAGCGCTGCACTAACAGCAGCCCCCGGCCTAGGCCACGGTGCCAGGGTTTGCTCTCCCATTTTTCCGCCCCGTTCCCTGCTCTCGTTCCTCCCCCTTTCCAGGCCACTCACAGTTACATGTCAAACCTTTCCTCCCCCCCACCTCACGCTTGCCCTGACCTGCAAATTCCCCCAGAGACAGGTGGGAAGGTGAGGGAGGAGCATGGAAGTGGGTCTCGGGTGTTCTCAAGGCGTCGGTGCTCCGCTCTCAAAACGAGGTGGCTGAGGGGTGATGCGACTTCAGCCGCAGCATCATCCCCGTGCCAGCCCACCCCTCATGCTCCGTCCTTCCTCCCCTTCCAGGTCTTCCTCCACGAAGCCACCGTGCGACTGATGGCGGGTGCCAGCCCTACCCGCACCCACCAGCTGCTGGAGCACAGCTTGAGGCGACGCACGGCCCAGAGCAGCAAGCAAGGTGGGCCCGGGCAGTGACCCCCTGCCTGTGGGGCTGGGAGGGGGGAGCTTGGGCAAAGTGGGGGGGACATAACTGCGACCTGCAGCGTCTTCCCTTCCTTCTTGGAGGAGACATTTCTTCCCAGAAAGGGTCTTCAGGCACTGGAATGGGCTGCCCGGGGAGGTCATGGGGTCCCCATCCCTGGAGGTGGCACTGAGTGCCATGGTCCGGTTGGCATGGGGGTGTGAGGGCAAAGGTTGGACTCGATGATCCCAAAGATCTCTTCCAACCTCATCGATTCTGTGATCCCCCATGTCTGAGGCTCAGGGTAAGGAGCTCCCTCGCGGCGATGCTTCTGCCACGCTCTCTACGAAGCGGCTGACGGGAGCTGCCAGCCCTGGGCTGGAGGTGTCGATGAACAGGCTGGCAAACGTTTGCCTTCGTATGGCGACGCGTGCGCCGAACTTGGCAGGCGGGAGTTTGGGGCGGTCAATGCCAAGGCAGGAGCTGGGAATCCTGAAGGGAAGAGCCAAGAGATGGGGTCCTGGTTATAAAATCCTGTCGGGATTTAAGGAAATGGGCAGACGTGCGTGCCGGTGCTGGGCCGAGCCCTAGGAAGTGAAGTGGAAGGGACCGTCTGTAGAAGACAGGAGTGCCAGTCCCTGCCTGACGC
>NW_009592841.1:0-18803 GCF_000690535.1 Cariama cristata
TTATAAAATTATTTGATTTTTAAAAAGAAATTATCTGGAAGAGTCGTGGAAGTCAAAAATGTGGGTATACTGTGCGGTTCTTCACAACAATGCAGAATTCCTGTTTCGAAGGCAGTTCGGTGTTGTCACAAAGTGGGCTTATTTTTTATGGCACTTCTCTACTTGCATGGTGTTTTTTGAACCATTTGGCTAACATTCATGTACTCGGAGATTCAAAATTCATGATCTTGATTTCTTCTTGTTTCCTGGCTGTTATGGCAATGTTGTTAAAACTGGGAGAAGCAGGCATGCACAGCTCCTCAGAAATCACACTGCTCAGAGAATCGTGGAACGGCTGAGATTAGAGAGGACTTCCAGAGATCATCTAATCCAGCCCCCCTGCTCAGAGCAGATTACTCAGGACGTCTATATAGCATGCCTTTGTTTCAAAGATCTTATTTTCTCTAAAATGGGCAGGACCACTTCCACTTGGAATTGTAAATCTTATTTCAAAGGATTGGAGTAGGCTATGGGGAAGCGTAGCAAATGAAGATAAACTGGCAATGTGACTGGTGTGGCCAGGCTGAGGGCCACTCAGGGCTCCTTCACATTTCTTTTTGTGAAGCTATAAATTATATATAATTTTACCCTACATGTCTTCACATGAATTATGAAAACCTTCAGGAGAAGCAAGCTACTATTAACAATAGAAAGAATTCCTCCTCTGGACTCAGAGAATTTTTGTTTCTTACCATGAATACTGGAATATCAAGTAGCAGTATACTTAATATTGTTGTATAGTGTAAAATGCTTATTTCAGTGTTATGGGGATTGTTTTATTTTTCTTTGGTTTCTGGATAATCATGTCTTGCTTTTGACTAAATCAGAAAACGATTCAGCTGTCCCCAAGTACTCCTTTCATTTACTAATCCCTCTGTGGTTTATTGTCTTTCAGTCACTGTCTTTAATGTGCTCATCCTTTATCTTTTCTCCTGGGAATTTAGCTATACATGGACTACTAATATAATAATACACTTTCTGGGGTACTTCAGAAACACCTTGTCTGTCACAGTATTTTATATGGTAGTAAAATGCAATTTTCTGTACAGAACTACCATTTTCCTGAAGTTACTTTCTGATTTTGAAATTTTTAGGCTTGATAGAGTAGTTAACAAACTTTGTTTCTGGCTTTTTTGATAGGAGGCCAAGGTGAAACTCAGGTCTCTTTTTTTTGCCTTCTCTCTCATGTTATTCCCTCACATCATCTAGCAGTGATCAACTTAGAGGGACATGATTCGAGCTTTGCACAGATTCTACTAATAAGTGCTTATATACATTTGGTCCTATGCCTTTTACTGCCTCTGGAATTTTTTTAACCTTTCCTGAGATAAAATTTATTTATTTATTTTCAAGGCAAAGATGTTTATACTATAAGGAAATAATGAGGAAAATAGTGACATTCAGTTTTCCAAAGATTTTATATTTGGCCAGACCTATAGGGTTTATTCAGTTATCTTTGGGTTTGGTTTTCTTTCTGGTTATGTGGGGTTTTTTGTTTGTTGGTTTGGGGTTTTTTTGATAAAACGTTTGAGTATTAATCCTGTCCTTTAGGAACTTTAAAAATTAAGGAACTTTGAAATTCAGATTTAGACCTCACATTTTCTCTTAAAATTCAAAAGTTCAGGCTGAGGATAGGTTACAGAAGTAAGATGAGGCTGCATAATTTTTATCTCATATGTCAGGATATTAATGAATTATGGCTGTGATTTCATTTGATCTCAAAGACACATTTAACAAACCATACTTTCCAAACTGATGCAGTGAGAATACCTGTGTCTTTCAGGCACTTTACAGATTTCATAATTGGAAAAAAAAAAGCCCCAAACAAAACCTCACAAGCCAACAAACATTTCTCTTTGTGAAGTTAGAAACATAACTTTATATTTTACGGTTTTCACAGCGTAAGTGGTTTTAGTTACTGGACATGAGAAGTAAATAAAGTGGGTTTTGGAAATAAATTAGATTTGTATTGATGTTTTGATATTAAAAGGAATGTAGCTAGAGAAGTGTAAATAGGGGAAAAAATGATCAGATAACTCCTAACAGGAAGTAAATAATTTGTGTTTGTCTCTTCAGGACATTTTTTGGCTGATTTTTATTTATGACACATGTAAGGAATATAATGTTGGGAAACAACATAAACACCTTCACAATATTAAACCATATGGTATATGTTTTATAGCTGTGGAAAAAATAAACAGAATGATCTTTGGCTGTGCACTGAAAAGTCTTTAAATCACCATCTTTTAATTTTCAGTTCTAAAATAACAATTTTCTTAACTTGCTAACAGAGACCATGATCAGACCCAGACTGTAGAAGTATGATTGTCTGCATATGTTGTCATGGTCTCTTTGGATCTCTCAAATTTACAGCACAATGTACTCTGTAAATTAAACTTTATTTTATGATCTCATTAGTAAAAAAACAACCAAAAAACCCTCCCTGCATAAACCACTTCCCCCCCCCCCAGAAGACATCAAACAATGGCAGAATCATCTTTCTACAGACTAGTCCAATGTGTGAATTCACTAATTCATTAGTTCATTAATTCATGAACTCTCTAACTCACAAGTTCTCTAATTTGTAACTTGTCTTCGAGCAAAATGGTTACCAAGCAGTTGGTGAGAGTGCTCATTCTTCCTCCTCCATCATGGTGTGGGTGTCCCCCAGATCATACTGGGAAGCAGGAGAGCCTCAGCAGTCCAGCTGCTGTTGGATCCCCTTCCAAAACTTCAGGGGTAAGCTGAGGTATTTATATTTTTCAGCTCAGAAGTTTGGTCTATAGCATTTCCATGAGTTAGCAGATTCTGAAGAAACTGCCAGGCAGTTACTTTCCCAAGGTGCAGGAGGTGATGGCCCCAGGTGATATCAGCCATTATCTCCTCCTGTCCACTGTGTCCTGTGTACCTATTGCTCTCACTTTGACCTAATGGCACTGCTCCCAGCATATGTCAGGCTTTAACATGACCTGTGTGTTCATTATTATCATATTTTTACTTCTCTTGCCTCTAAGCATTTTCCAGGTCATTCTGGTTACACTAGCTTAAATTTCTCCTAATATTGACAATTTATTTGCTAGGGTTTCAGTATCAAATTAATTCAATTCTTATACCGATTTCACCCAACAGAGTTTGAATAATATCTCTTTTACTTCTATGCCTTATTGGTCTACGACTTTGTAGCCACCAGTCACTATAATCGGTACAAGTTTTATTCCATGCAGGAGTGTGTACATTAGTTAAATTCAAATGTACATGCGTTGTCATTAATTTTGGAGTCATAATCATAGGCTCTTGTCCATCATGCAATTGCATTAAGTGAAGGGTACTTTTATTAAGAATTTGTCTGGGTTGTTTTTTAAGATACACAATCAGGAACAAATGGTATCCATTTGGTGGAGATCCATTTACATTGACTTACCCAGGGATTATTAGGAGTGTTTATGAAAAAATTGCAATGTATTATTTTCTCATTGTGTACAGTTAGTGTAATTATTGTGGGCCGCTAGTGTATGATTAGTTGCCTTACATGTCTGTAGTACCCACTTCACTCCTGTCACAGCCATGTACAGCTTCATATCCAGTGTTACTACGTATAGTTAAATTTAGGCTAACTTTAGATCTTAGAATTAACGTAACATTATCACCTACTGTCAGTACTTGTCCTTGTGGTGTTACAGATAGTATTCCTCCTGTAACTAGTTTTAAAGGCGGGCTATGACTCATCTGCAATACCTGAGTCGTGCCACGGGCAATGTTAAAAGGCAGAATCTGTTCGAGACAAGTTTTGGGTATGTGTTCTAGTTATCAGTGTTGCCACGGTGATGTGGTAAGGCCACACTTTCTGCAAGAGAAGACACTCAGGTCTTGGACATAATCCAAACAGTTTTTGTTAACTCGTTTGCTTTAGTGTCTACAGCATCCCATACTCCTTTTTCATTGTAAAGAGTTGCCCAGATAACCCCTGAGTTGGATGTTTAACTGCGATCTTGTTTTACGGACTTCAGGAGGGTTTTACTTCTGTTTTAACAAGAATTTGGACAAATACCGATATGAATCACTTATCTATGGTACTTCCCATGGGGGCTTGTCACTTGTGTAGCCAGCTTACGAGTTCTCACAGATAAGGATCCCCACTTAGAGTATTGAGGGATTCACTCTTGTGTAGCTGCTGGTTTAGTAGTCCGTTCCATCGGTCTACTGTCCCATTACTTTGAGGTTGATACTGTAGGGGGAAAATCCATTGTACAACACTTGAGCCACACCGAGGCTATACTACTTTTTTCTTAAAATGTTGTCTAAGATATTGTATTTCTCCAGTTAAGGGAAAAGTAGCAAACCCCTGGCTTAAAGCAATAACAGTTGCGAGACTGGTGGTAGCTTAGGCAGGGCGCACAGTCCCTGTACCACTATTTCTACTCCTGTAATGACGTCTTTCCACCCTCAAATGTTCATTCTAGTATAATCTACATGGGAAATTTCCCAGATTAGTTTACCTCCCCTGAAGTTGGTAAAATGTTGGTGATGTGCTGTGCCATTGTTTGACAAAAATGGCACGAATCTACAATTTGTTTTGCCAGAGCTTTTGCCACCGGGCATCCTCTCCTCACAGCCTGTTGAAATAAATCATAAATCCCAGTGTGTCCAAGCCATTCCTGTAACCAGGTAGTCGTTCTGCCTCAGAATTTTGTGCTACGTTTATTTCGGCCAAATGATCAGCCATCTGACTCTCTGTTGCCTCGGGATTTTTAGGGTTTTGGTGACTAGGTACATGTTCTATGGATATATTCTTAGGTTGAGCTATATCTTAAATTACTTTCCAGTGTGGTGGTCCCCCCCCCTCCCCAAGTTTCTACCATTTACTTGCCAATATTTTTTTCACCCAATTCTTTAGCCACTGAGTGGAACCCCTAAGGGTAATGGCTTACTAGTTAAAATCAGTTTTAGGACAGGAATAGGCACACTTAATATGATCTCCTTTTCTTGAGTTGATGGCTCGGTAGTTAGCAGCCCTTTGTAAACAGTCAGTTACTCCCTATGTTCTTCCCATAATGAGCCCTTGGCCCCTGCCCATCTTCTCTAGCCTTCTGCCTTTATAGGGGTTTATTTCTTGAAGGGGCAGCTGCAGCAATATCATGGAAACTTCTGACTTTCCAATAGCACTTACAAATGCACATGTAAAGTTTTAATGGTTCATTTTTTTCCTATTACGTTGAGACAAAAGATGATTAACTGGCTTAATCTGAAGCAGACATTTTCTGTGAAGACATAGAATCCCTTTAAAAAAAAAATGCTTGTCTGAGGACTTCATAATTAAGAGACACGTAACTAAGGATTAAGTCATGCAATTAGTAAAAGGGTGTTGAAATATTATCCTCAACTTGCTGACCTAGCTGCTGAACTCACTGAAAAACCTGAATCCACTGAGCAAGTATTCACATGGGGGAAGTGTAATAATTCTTTTCTCTCCTGGTGATTTTGTTAACTGTGCCACCAAGGGTTAATACATTTATCTTTCCCCATAACAATAATAGCCTGCCATAATAAATCAAGAGCTCTTCTTTTTCTTACCGGTGTTTATCATCATTAGGTTAATAAGTAAAGGTTGCAATGTAAGGAAATATGTTTTAGACTTTTATTCCTTCTACTGTTTGCCAAATATCTGCACCTTTTTTTTTTTTCCTGAGAGCTATCAGCTCGCTCTTTCTCTCATACTGTCCCCACCGCACTCGTGTGATACAATGAATGTTGCTTCCTATATCTTGTGCATACTTATTTTAGATTATTCAGTTAAGAGAAACTACTCTAAAAGAGATTCTGTGTTCCTTCTTACCCCTGAATTGTTAAGAGTGGAACTATCAGAAGGTTTCACTGGACAGAAAAATCTCCGCTTTCATCCAATTCTCTATCTTATCTTTCCATCCAATTATGACTTATTAAGTAATTATACTCACTGACCTCCATATGCTGTGCTAGCTAGTCTGCTGCTGCAAACTCAAGCTAGCAACTTTTAAACCAGCTGCAAACAGCATTTTTTTTGTCAATTTTCAGACTTGTGAAGTTTCTGATGTTTAGAGGTCTGTGTCTAACAATATTAATTCATAGCTTTCTTCTCGTAGTTATCTTTAACATATACCTGAGAAATTATTCCTGTTCCCTTCTGGAACAGATTGACAATATTCTATAGATGAGTTTTCAAAGTTTGATGTAGATATGTGATGTTTTACAGTGAATGTATGGGGTGGTCATATACCAGAGAAGAGAAAATTTTTTGAAAGTAACGCTAACTACAGGAATGGTTAAAGATTCAGTATCAACTGATTCAGTGTTACAACAGTCTTCAGTTAACCTTTTTTTGCTATTATTTCATCAGTGCAGCATTTTTGGAGAACATGAAAGATCAGATTGATGTAAAGTATTAAAAAAAAAAAAAAGCCCATTCTAATCGTCCCTCTGCAACTGTGAGATTCTGACCATTTCATGTACCTTTGTAATGATCAAAACATTTTTGTTATTTTTAAATCTTTGCTTCCTTTCAAGACTAGTATCTTACTCTGTTTCTTTTAAAATAGATACAAGTTTTAATCATTCACAGTTGAAATAGAATTCCTATTGCCATTTTTAGCACAGTTGCCCTGTTCAGACATGGATATTAAACTAGCTGCATAAGAATATTCATCCTTGATGCTACTAGTCTTGTGTTTTAACACTCACAGGAAACTACTAGTCTTCTGATAAAATGAAAATATGTATGAAAAATATCTGCAGAAAACTTAAGCATTACATTAAAATGTCCAATTCTAGACATTCTAGGATTTTTTTTTTTTAATATTTTGTATAAAAAAGTTTGGAAATGCCATTACAATGATGTGTAGCAGTTCATTTGCTTTCCTCACCCGTGGTCTTAGAGGCTTACTAACCTGGCAGCTGGGTTACCATAATGGATCAGCAGGATACATCGTAGTTGTTTGCCAAGACAGGAAGTTTGTAGGCAAAAACTCACTTTAGCCAAAAAGATGTTCCTGCCCAAGGCTTTCCTACATAGGAGGGCAAGTCTGCTCTAGTCGTCACTGAAATACATTCTCCTCTTTCAGTTTTGTACAATGTTCTCACAAAAGTCAAACACTGGGTTTTAAATATAATTTTGTATACAATTTTATTATTTTTTTTGTTCACAAACTCTTGACTGTTGCTCCCTGGGTATTGCTTATGTAATTCTTCTAAATTGAATATAAATTCAATATATATGAATCGAATGCAGTTTGTGATGCCGTTAAAAGGGACAGTCCTGCTTTCCTTCCATCTCCTATTTCCACGCCGTGTTTTGTGGACACACTAGGTTTCATGCAGCCGCTGGTGAAATAGATGAAGGATCTGATGAAGCTGAAAAATATCCAGCTGGGAATGTTGCATCTGTTTAATCTGATTATTTCACTAATTTTACTAAAAGGAAACACTAACTAGTCAAGAACATGTAGATGCATGTGTGAGAAAGGAGGGGCTGTCTTTTCAGCAGCGGTGGATTCATGCTGGGTTACACTGGTCATAAAAGTACAGCAACTGTGCAAAGCAGAAAATCCTACTTTCGTTAATGCCAATGGGAAAACACCCTTTTACTTCCATTAAACCAGGGCTGTATACAGGAAGGTTTGTGGATGTTTCACTATAAAATAAAATGGAAATTCAACAAAGAAAAACCAGTAGTGTGATTAATATTTTTCTTGAGGTTATTATTAAATTAATAAAATCAGTGTAAGTCATGAATGATCCTTACCATGTTCTATATACTCATGGTTTGTCGTGTGTTAAAAGTAATGTTAAATTATAAGGTATTTATAGTAAGCACCTTGCTCACTGCACAACAACAAAATCTAAAAAACTTCAAAGAAACATTGCATTTTTGTACACTTCTTGTGTTTTTAGTAAGTGATAAAACTTATAAGATAACTTGCATGGAAAAATCCCATGGATGAAGTAGAGATCTGAAAAGCCTTCAGTGAATCATGGACTCTAGTTACCTTTCACTCTTGTTTTTGAGTGTTTGGCTTCACCACTTCCTCTGTGCTTCGGTGATATCTGATTGTCTGCATTGCGTGCAAAGGGGATAGAGTGAGACAACCTGGCTGCAAGCAATGAAAACTACTAAATTTTTGTGCATATAGCAGGGAGAAAACAGTCTACCTGACCAGACGAAGTTTGCTTGTCTTTCTGCATAGTGAAATACCAAGATATTTCAAAGCTGTATTTCCAGTACAATTGTGGATTCAGGTGTGAACCCTTCAGCGCTGTCCTTCTATTTGAAAAGAAAACCATTTGCACACCTAGCAATAACAACACTTTGTAAAGGATAAATTCACTAAGGATAGAAAGGAACAGAAGTTAAAGTAGTCTTCATGAGGGAAAGCGCTATCAAGGTGCTGTAGAACTGGAACTACATAGAGAATATAAGTACTATGGCTGCTCAATTCCAGGACTAAAAATATAAACCTCATTAATACTTTTTAAGTGCATTTGAATCCATAATAAATCTTTGTAACACTGTAATTCAGTAAACCAAGTTATCCAAAGGTCTATGATATTATTTCAAAGTATATTTTTTGTAAAGAATTCATTTCAAAGTTCAAAATTGTGCAGGATTTACTGCTTGAAAGTTGCATCTGAGGTCACGTCCTGGTTTCAGCTGGGGTAGAGTTAATGTTCTTCCTAGTAGCTGGTACAGTGCTCTGTTTTGGATTTAGGATGAGAATAATGTTGATAACAGAGGGATGTTTTTACTTGTTGCTAAGTAGCGTTTATACCAAGTCAAGGACTTTTCAGCTTCTCACAGTGCCCCGCCAGCGAGAAGGCTGGAGGGGCACAAGAAGTTGGGAAGGGACACAGCCGGGACAGCTGACCTCAACTGGCCAAAGGGATATCCCATACCATATGACATCATGGTCAGCACACAAACTGGGGGGAAAACTGGCCGGGGGCTGCTGCTCAGGAACTGGCTGGGCATCAGTCAGCGAGGGGTGAGCAATTGCATTGTGCATCACTTGTATATTCTGATTATTTTATTTTTATTATTATCAGTATTATTGTTATGAATTACTATTATTACGATTTTCTTCCTTTTCTGTCCTATTAAACTGTCTTTATCTCAACCCATGAGTCTTCTCACTTTTACTCTTGTGATTCTCTCCCCATCCTGCTGCGGAGGGGGCGAATGAGAGTGTGGCTGGGTGGGGCTGAGTTGCCGGCTGGAGTTAAACTACAACAGGTCACTAGGAATGTAAGGGTTGTCACGTGGGAGAAATAACTGTAAAACTAGCAGCATTTATAGTATCTTTTCACTTATGCAACAAATATTTGTATTATTTTATGTTTTTATCCTGGGTCAGCCAGCCACTAAAATGGATTGTGTTGAGATCTGTGTCTTTTAAGAAGAAATGGTAGGATATCATTCTACTTCTTACAATCTTCCAGGGGATTTCTAAGAAGCTATTTTGATTAAATTTTGTGAAAAGCACATAGGGAAGTTAATACACATACAAGCATCTCCTGGACTGAGTCAGCACTACTGTCTTCTGGAGGAGGAAGAATTTGTTTTAATTCTTAATTTCTTGGAATTTTAGGTGCAGAGTTAGGATCGTCTATCCATGATTAAAAGTGCAGGCAAAGTTCAGTGTATCATAAAACTATTTGAAGGCTAGGAGCCTACTAGGCTACTGTACAAGCCTACTTCAAATATTACGGCTTTAAGTTTGATCTAACTGGCAGTGTCCCAGTCTCAAGACCACGAGAGCCAGCACAGTGGAAAGGGGCCAAGAATTCGGCCAGTGAATGAGACCGCTCTTTTTGGTAGTAGTTTGCAGTTAGATTGTCTCAAACTAGTGATGAATCCACAGGGAAGGCTCTTCTGATTCATGAAGACTTTCTTCTCTTCTCAGGTCTTTTGAAGTTTCAGCCAAAGAAAATTATTTTCATTCTTATTTATCCAACTTCTAAGATTCGTAAAACTGTCCATTCGCTAAGTTCTGCCTTCTTTCAGTGAACATGCAAAGCTGCTAGCAAAATCCATTAAAAAAAATTCTACTGATTATGAACAGAGTAATGAATGTCTCTGCAGACATCTACTAGTCTGGGACAGAAACAAAAAATGTAAGAAAAAATTATTGCGCTGTTTAAAAAACAAAAAGTTTAACTATTGCATCATATATTTTAAAGTTTACTGTGGGGTGGTTTTTTTTGTTTGGTTTTTTTTTTGTTGGTTTTTTTTTTTTTTTGTTTTTTTTTTATTTAAAGCTTTAGGAAACAAAGGTGTTACCACAAAGCAAAAGTTACATTAACAACTTACTGCCAGAGTTTAATGTTTAGTTATTTTGGGTCTGCTGGGCCTCATACAAAATCATGGGTGGCAATATCTTTGTATTTTGGATAAGGTTTATTCAAATGAAATTTCTGGAAGTAGGTCAGGCAACAAGAAAAAGACTCAACCTTGATCAAGCTTTGGCAGCAGCTGTGCTATATCTCTGTAGTGTTGTTGTGGGGGTTGGTGGTGCTACACCAGACAGTGATAATGACGGGAGTTGGGAGTCCTTACCATCCTTTTCCTTCTCTCATGTCCATACTTGAGTACAACAGTTCTCCAGAAGCTTCTAACAACTGGTAAATAAATGTTCTGGAAAGCATGAAAAAGTTGAAAACAGGTGGGAAACTGGAACCAAAACCTGCAAAAAATTCTATCAGCTGAAACAAAACACGACTGAATCACAATACCAAGACTACCTACTCTTCAGGATTTTGTTTCCTGCATTGGCCTACATTTCAAATACAAGCATTAACACTAATTGCTGTAACATATAAACATGAATTTTTTACAGGTGGATGTTGGAATATAAGAGCAATATTTTTTTACTTTAAAAAACTTAGTCTTCCACTGATACAGCAAGTTTTTTGGTTTGGTTTTTTTTGTTTTGGTTTGTTTTTTTTTTTAGATAACTAAGGGAAAAAGCAAGGAGGTATAAATGACTAGTCTCTATAAACTGTCCACATCAACATTTTCTCATCACTGAGGTGGGAAAGCAATTTCTGAGACATTGATTTTCCTCTGGGCTGAATAAGTAATAGCAGATAAATAATGAAAAGGAACGCAACAAGATTTACTAGCAGAGTCATATCATCATGAGGCAGGCTATACAGTACAGTAGGGTAGTGCTACCCTTTCAAGAATAATATAAGAACAGACTTCCTGGACAGCTTCTGGAATGTAGACAGCAAAATAAAGCCCCCTATAAAAATGCTTGATTTTTCTCATGAAACAAAGAAAATCCAAAGGTCAGGGTTTTATGACTCATGCACCCCACCCCCCCAAGTATGCAAATTTTAAGGTAAGTTTTGCCTAGTATGAAATTCCATAGTTCGGGAAAGGAGGCAAGTGAATCTGTGATTATAGTTCTAGACAAACACTTTCCTTTTACTAGACATTTAAAATATATATTGATTCAATTTAGTCTTGTCTTGAAAGAAGAAAGCTTTTGTCCACTTTCTCTAGGCTCAAAAATTTTCAAGACCACTGTGATTATTTAATGACACTTCCTTTGGTAGCAATTCCTAATCAAGTAATAGGTATGTCTGTTTATGCTATACTCAAAAAGTATTATGTAAAATGTATTTTAATAGCTATTTCTTGTTGATGAAGCACATTTCTAAAACATCAACAGCATTGTTAAGATTATCTCATTATTACAACAATAAAATAAGCTGCTGTTTGCAGTTTTTCATGTAATTTAATTGAGGGAAGCTAAATTATTGTCTATCTTTGTCTTTTTTAGGAGTGACATTAAATGATGAATCAAAACATGAATTTAGGCTCCGTTCAGAAACTAATGGAAGAGACGCAGGTTTTTGGGACCCAACCAAGACAACCTTATAAATTAGGTGGAAATTACCAACCAGGTGGCCATCTGTGTAGTTCGAATTTGCCATCTCAAAGTTTTTACCCATATTCATCTCACTCTCCATATACGCATACGAATTACAGCAGTGATTGGGAAATTTTTGAAGCAGTAAAAATTCGGGAACTGGAAGAAGTCAAAGCCAGAGCTGCCCAAATGGAGAAGACCATGCGCTGGTGGTCAGATTGTACCGCTAACTGGAGGGAGAAATGGAGCAAGGTTAGAGGAGAAAGAAATAAAGCCCGAGAAGAAGCAAGACAATTGAGAATCAAATTAGACAGTGTTGTAAAAGAACTAAGTATGCTTAAAAAAATAAATCAAAGTTTAGTAGGCGAGAAGGAAAACTTAGAAAATATAACTGCTTGGAAAACAGAATTCAGTTGCTCAGAAATATCTTATATTAAAAAAGATCTAAACAAGTTAACATTTTTGGTACAAGAGCCTGTGAAAGAACGGAGAAAAACCAACAAGATTCCTGGGGCAGAAGATACAAAGAAGGTAAAGAATAGGGAATTTTTTTAGTTCATGAAGAAGCGGGAGATTATAGATGTGTATCAAGAAATGAGATTTTTCAAGGATTTTGACCAAAATACTACCTGATCCATTCAATAGCAAAACCATTTTTTCACCCATCTAATATTCCTAATAAGGAAGAAATAAGGAAAACAATTCATGCCCTTTACCTATGGCTAAACATTTAAGTAACAGACTGTTATGTCCAATAACTTACTGCTCTGACTCTCATGTTTTAAGGTAACAGATTACCTCTGTTATCCATATCCTCCATGTTTCGTATACTGTTTTTTTGGGGGGGATTTTTTATTAGTATTTTTTTTTTAACCTCCAAAAAAAAGCAATGTAAGTTCTTGGCTTCTAAAATAAAATCATTTCATTCTCCCTTAACGCAACTTCTAAAATATGGGAAGAGGTGAGTCAGAGTCTTCTGCAAAGTTGCAAGATTTTTTGTTTGGTAAGGAGAGCAATTAAGTTGTTATGCCAAATTAAACCATGCCCATACTTGATTGTTTAATACAGCTCCTAGTTCTATACAAAAGAACCAGTTGGATTAATCAAAATTAAACTATTTGTTCATGTTTTACCAGTTTTAATTCTGTGCCTTGGCATGAATTATATAGTCTTCATAGACAGCATCATATAAAAACTATACTTGTTATTTGTCTGATAGATAGCAGTGATTGTAGATGTAGGAAAATGTTTTTTCCTGCATTGTAGGACGTAGGAAATTTTTCACTTCAGCTCAACGGAAATTGTGAGGATCTTAGGCCTGAATGTATTAGTTCAGAATTTTCACTCGCTCTGTAATGCACATAAATTACATTATATTGCTGTGACTTCTGAAAAAAAAAAAACACCATAGTGTTAGTATTGAAAATAAATTTGGCCAAAAAATGTATGCCTTTCATATTTTTGTGCAGACAAATTGTCCGTAGGAAGGAAATGACACAAAATATATTTTAACTGTTTCTTTCTCCTTCATATAAAATAATGCACTACTTGAAAACGGAAACTTCATATGTGAATGGAAAACAGTCTTATATTTTCAGCAGCTTCTAGTATTTTCAGATGTATATTTCAGGCATTCTTCTAAAAACCTCAAAAGAACAGACTGGTACGAAATAGGACTGCTGGTAACCTGCTAAAATGAGATTAGCTTTTAAACACAATTTGTCAGAAGTGATAAAACTTAAATACATTTCTAAAGGAAACTACTGTTTATAAGAGATGTTCAGTCTTCCTAATAAATATGTACTTTCTTTTAATTTTTTTTCTAATTCTTATTAGTTTTGTTTATGTTTTGTATGCAAAACATGTATCTTCAAAATAGATATTATAGTGCTTTTAGTTTCTGAATGGGATCCAAATTTGTATGTTATGCAGGTAACTTTGTTCCCTATACAAAACTTGTATAAGTCCATCACCTGCTTCAACATGATTTACACTAGAAGTTTAAAAGTTCTTAATGTAGAGTTTCTCAATATATTATTCAAATGCATAAATTACATTCCTGGCTTTGTTAGTTCCGGGATTCTGTCTTCACCGTAATTATAGCCAAGTAATGATAATTGGAATCTATGTCTTCAGTAAAGATACATTATAAATATTTTGGATATGAAGCTTGTCATAACGGAAGGTGTGAGATATCACAAAGTGACAGATATCCAACTACAAAGATTTTTTTCACACATTCTATCTGTACACAGGGCAACTGTATAAGATGTTACTTATTCCCTTTTTTCCTCCTACGTGATTTAAATGTCTACAAGAGCCTTGGTAGGCCCTATGGAATCTATATTAGACTTTTCCCTTCATTTACGTTTTTCTTGGATGTCATATTTTTGTTTTCTCAGGATGTAGAGGTAATCAAAGACCGAAGCAATCACAATAAAAAAATCACTCCAAAGCCTCTGGATTTCTTTCCCAATGGCGTTCCCAGCATCTATTTGGAGGAACCTAAAAAAAGTTTGGACACTACAGCTAAGACAACAGAGAATGATTTAATACATGTTTCAGTCTTGCATTTGCATTTGGCTGAGATGCAGAAAATCCTACAGAAGGAAAGAGAGTAAGTGCAAAAGATATCCTACTTGAGGAAATCTCTATTGAAAACAAAGGTTTCTAAGGCATTTTCTAAAATAGATATGGTGATATTTGCATTTACAGCGCATATATTCTCATTTCTAAGCTTTATTAATTGCTATTTACAAAGGTTTGATAAGAATTTAGAGACAAAATTCAGCATAGTGTGTTTATTGTTTTCCTTGGCTTGTCTGTCATTTAAGTAAGAAGTGCTCCATACAGAACACTTAAGAATGTACATTTAGTTAAATTATACTAACTAGCAATTTGGTATCAATGCAGTGGGATCTAGTGTATGTTATGCTCAGTTACTGGAATGCTTTGTGTATAATAACAAATTTTCATATACTGTACCAGCAGACTTTGAAAGAGTGCAACTGCAGAATGACTAAGGCTGGTTTTTAGTTAAAAGTACATGAATACAGCTGCAAAATGCTGTTACTCTTAACTTCTTCGCTTGTAGTAAGGTCTATGTCAAAAGCAGATAACAGAGAGAGAATAACACACTGATTTTTTTATCCTTATTGTGTCATACCAAATTTACCTCACATAAATACTAAATGCATTTTAGTGGCCTAAAAAGTCACATGTTGATTACACGCTGTATGCTAGCATGTGAGTCTCTGTTTTGGTAGGAATTCCTGGGTGTTTCGTGTAGATGATCAGTATTAAGCAAGATTGAATCACACCGAAAAGGCTTTCCAAGGAAACACACAGAAAGTGATGTATGGTGGATGTAGTAGGACACTTCAGGTACTATGTGACTGTAACTTGAAAATCAGCTGAAGCTAATTAGAAAATTAAAAGGAAGAAAATTCCCCCTCCACTGCAAATATCTTCAACAGTTTCAGTTCAGAGTGTCTGTAATGGTAAGCTATGATGAAGAATTTCTTTTCTACAAGTCTGAGTAAAAAAAGGTCTGTTATATGAATTAGATAGCTGTAGAAAACATACAATAATTCTTTATTTGAATCGTACTGCAGCAGAGGACCAGAAGTATATTCTATGTCGTTAGAAAGGATTTAGTTTTTTCGTGGAAGCAAAAATCTGAGGATGCCTAAATTTTCCAGCTTGTCATGGTATTTTTATATGTGAGTTAGTAGACTGATGCCTTGCACATCCATTTTCCTCTGTTTGAAGTATTTAGGGTCCTAGGTACTTCATTCTTCAACAGCAATCACAGAATACATACATGCATATATAAAACTTTCCTTATAGAAAGGGGATAATTTTTCAACTCTTAGACAAAATTTTAATAAACGAAAACCAGGAGGCAGAACCAGGGTTTATTTGTTCACATGCCTCTCTAGCCAATTCGTTACTTTAGAGAGACAGATTTTTGCCATTTATGCCTGGATGTATACTGACGATGCTATACGGTAATAAATTGACTGGCACATGGTGAGAGCAGGGGCATGTCTACACTGTGCAACATGTGGCAGTGCCAACCTCGGGCAGCAAATGCTCGCGGAGCAGGCATTGGTATAACAACTCCCTTTAGGTCACTTTGGGCAACATTTCCCACGTGCAAAGATCTTCTGTAAGCAGAATGTATGCAACTTAAAAGTATGAAGCAATTATTTTGGGCAATGCACACAACACATAGCTGGGAGTAATGTTACTAGGGTAAGTATTAACATAGTCACCAGTCTCTTGAGACACCCTGTGAGTCTTTGTTGGGCAGGCCGTCATCTGCCAGCTCAGGAAGGGTTGGTCTCCACTGCTTAGTGGATGATTTTGCTGAGTTTCCATCTTCAGATTCCCAGTTTTTCCTCTTTGGTTTTATAGTTGTTCGTGTCACTATCTCAAAAATCTCCCCCCCTGTTTGCATTTTTACTTTTCTTATCTCGCATGGCTCTAGCTTAAGTACTTTCTCACAGCTTCTTCCTCACAACTTAGCAACTTGAGCCAAGGACACACAGCTGTGCTGCATCAAAAGCAAGCTTGGATTTCAGATAGCTTGAACCCCCAAGGCCAAAGGTTACCTTGGCAGTCAGTATGATCTGACTCGTACAGCGCAAGACTTCTCAGCAGAGCTGTCTGGTTTACATGCAGTACTCCCAAATTGTGGCCGCGTTCTTTCCAGAGTCAAGTTAGCTCATGCAGATCCAGTGTTTGGACTTGCCCCTAGTTACCTGACTAATCTCTCCATAAGGTGCTTTTCTTCTTAACCCTGAGAGGTCCTATGCTTCTTGAGTTCTCTTTAGAGCTATCTTCAGTAATGCCAACATACCCTTAAGCCATAGGTCAGGATTTGCAAAATATATATTAAAAAAGGAGCTCTAGATGGTGGGATGGGGGGGGAAAAAAAAAAAAGACCTTTATGTTTTGACTTTCGAAGAACTTCAGGGTTGGGTTTACAATGTAAAATCACACCCCCAAAATCCTCTACTATGCACTGTGGCTTGTATCAAATACACATTTGAGGTCCCATTTACATGAATGGGAATTGAAGACCTCATGAGTTGTTCATCACTTTAAAGAATCATTTGTCTAAAATAGCTATCTTCAGTCATCAGTTTCAAGATCTTAATTTTTTCCATTTTGAACTTAAAAGTATTTCTTTGGTCTAAAACTAAAAGCCTACCAACTACAGTGGTAGCTGATAATATCACAGAGGAATTGCCCCAAGCTGGATCAGTAGACTTGGGCAATGGACACATACTAGAAGCTGCTCTGTCTGAGCATCAAGAGATACTCTTTTTCTAAGGGTGACTAAACACTGGCACAGGTTGCCAAGATGCTGAATCTGCATCTTGAGACATTCAAAAACTATCTGGACATGGTCCTGAGCAACCAGCTCTGGATGACCCTGCTTGAGCAGGGGGTTTGGACTAAATGACTTTGAGGGGTCCCTTCCAACCTCAACCATTCTGTGTAATTCTGTGATTTAACTAGATAATAACGAGTTAAATCCACTCAAAATACTCTGATCTCGATCTTTTTGTTTAAGTAGCAGTAAGCTGCTTCACCGATCTCTGCTATATTCTTTCTTCCACTCTTCGTTTTCTTTATTTAAATAGATGATCTTGACGACAAAGTTTACTATTTCATTTAGTAGCATCAGAGGGACTGCATCTCACTTAAGAGGTACTGTAACAGGAAAAAAAAATAATATTTTCTAAGTAAGCACTACATACTGGACATTCTCTTTTACTTTTTGATTAGACCATTTCTAAGGACTTTCAATGCCTTCAGTACATTCAATAGGCTATTATTCAAAGTATTAAACGGTCATCTTTCATGCTTTCACTTTCTACTGTATTAAACATCCTCCTTAATAATTCTTTTAGTTCCCCAATGAAGTCATGATTGGAATGGATCACCACTCCAATGAAATATTCCACTCTTTAGAAGAAAAAACATTCAGTTGAAATGCATGTCTTTAGGTTCTTTACATCTGACAGATGCTTGCTGACAGTCACCTTGCTGCTCTTTGCTTTGAGAGTGATGGTGTTTATTTTATTACTATAATGCTACAGGAGCCGTAGGTGTTTACTAAGATAAGCCGTGCTACCTGCTATATTGATGCAGAAAAAGGAGACCCCTGGTTCAAGAGCATTAGGTTTAGTTGTAAAAGAAGAGAGAACAAGAAGATACTTCGCTCAAGTGGATTGCTTCATTAACGTAGCTAACATTGCTCTCAGGACCTGAGCCCGACCAGTCAGTGGTAGCTCTTGGTATCTCTGCGCACGCCTGGAGTATGCTGCATAGAAACGCCCCAGGCAAAGCTCATCGATACACTTTGCTTTAATTCCTTTAAGTTAACAATACTGTTGTGGAAGATTAATTTTAAAACAAATATTCTCAGAATGTAGTTATAGTCAGCCTGGCAATAATATCTTCAAAGGTTGACAAATCCCATTAACCTCAGAATAGAAGAAAATAACTACTGCATCATACCACAGTTTCTTTAATTGCCAGTATTAGGATTTTCTTTTCAACTATGTCAATATTTTTCTCTTTTCTGGTATAGTAGCCCTTCATCTCTCCATTTTCACAGAATTTATACAATGTAAAATTTTCATCTCCCAATATAACAGTATTTATGTGGTTTTTCTCTTTTTTTTGATTTTAAATCTCTTCAGTGTCCTGACTTTATAGTCTTTATTCCTCTATTGATGTTTATAGCCAATGGAATAGTCCAGAATTCTTAACTATGGTTTGATTTCATAGAAATGTTAGAAATGTAATTTGAAAGCTTTAATTTGTAATTAAGAATTTTTTTAT
>NW_009592842.1:0-12453 GCF_000690535.1 Cariama cristata
GAGGTTCTCATGGGCCCACCTCTCGAGCTCATCCAAGTCCCTCTGGATGGCATCCTGTCCCTCAGGCATGTCAACCACACCACTCAGCTTGGTGTCATCCAATACCTCATCTACTAAGAATGTAGAGGAAAATTAAGAGAAAGTTTAGCTTTGTGGCATAGAGCATTAAATTGTTTGTCTAGGAACTCAGAAACTTGTTCTCACACTCTAACTTCTGGGTTTGTATTTTGTACAAAAGAGAAAAGGAGCAAAAAACTAAAGATAATTGCTTCTGTCCTCAGCTAATATCCTTTACTGTGACTGCAGAGCCAGGCATGGCTCGTCTTCCACTGCATCTCCTTCCCAACAAGGTATTCACTTTACTGGCCCATTTTCAGTGGAAAAGATTAAGAATATTATCATCAGAGAGTACACTGAAGCCTAGTGGTTAGGATGATTTTGATAGTAGATCAAGGTAGGAGAAATGGGCAGAAATATCCAGATGTTACGATTTACGTTCTGATAGAGATCCCTAAACACCAGGCTCTTATATAGTATCAGCATCACCAACGGCTATCACTCCAAGAGAAAGCAGAGAAGAGCTTCAGCAAGCTCCCTGAATGTCTCCTGGATTGCACCTGCTCAGAAATATGAACAAAAGAATACACTGGATCTTTTAGTCTCTTTCAGATCTCAGGACGTCTTTTCTGCCATGGAAACTAAAATATTTCTAGATATATGAGTGATAACTGCAACACAGTCAAAAAGAAAGTGTCTAGAAACTTTGATGTTGAGAAGTGCCAAATGATTTGGCTAGGGAGTTATATTTTGTCCCTAGGCAATCAGATGTCACAGAAGTCCTTATTGGCTTAAGATACCATTGTAGTGGAGGTATCTACCAATGCTTTGCTGATAGATGGTAAAGATTTGTTTTACACATTCATTTTTGGCAAAGCAATAAGCTAAAATAATCTCATTTATTAAGTCAGTTAAATTATACTTTACGTTTGAGTGAGTTATATAAAGAGTCTGATTTATTTATACACAAGTGTTTTTTTTCCTTTGCATGTTTGCAATTCCAGCTGTTAACAGTTCAGGTTAGCATATTCTAGGTACATGTATCAGGTAAATATTCTGTCACAAAACTCGTCTGGGCCCTCTCAAGATGAATTTTGAAATAATCTTTAAGTCAAAAATACAATAATTGTTCAGCCTTATCATGAGCAAGGTTAGTTGCTCACTTCAAATACGTCACTGCTGTTTAGATAAAATAATGGCTAAATGGTAAATTTTAAAATTCAGAGGGCTTTTTATTCCTAGCTCAGTTACACCAGTGAATGTTGCCACATTCAGCAGATCAGTTACTGCATTCAAACACAGGCTTCTCCTAACGAGAAGCAGTGATCAAAGTAGATCACTCTGGGAACACTTACGTTCAGAGTAGGTCTATCCCTATATCACCTTTTTCCATAAGCGTGGAAGTATTGGTTAAGAGGCTTTAGTCCTATTCTTCCTTAGAATTAACGCTAAGATGGTTCAGAGTTCTGTTCAGACCATAAATATATTCTAAACTCTTATCTCAGAGAAATAACAGATCGTCAAAAGATGTGCCTGCCCCCAAAAGGTAGAGTGATACAGGAACAAATCTGATAATGAGTGTACATAAACTTTATAAAAACCAGATACTAGCAGCTTCTATGTGGCATTTATCAGCATGTCAGACAGTGATAAAGGTCAACCCAACTCCTACTCATAATACAATTCAGCTTCAGCTTATCCGTCTTTTCAATTCCTAATTTTGTAAGTGTTTATTTCACAGGTTTTTGGTATGTTTTACTTCTAAAATATGGACTTCCTCTCTAAAATTTCTCAAAAGATCTCATTCTTACTTCCCTCAATACTTTCACATCAAAACTAAACTGAAAAGTAGTTCAAACATGGGTGGGTGCTCGAAAAGAATAACAAGAAAATTTGATCTACGTGTTTCCTAGAATTCTGGTAACTTTATAAGGAAAAGTAAAAAACCAGAAACATACTGCAAGAAGGGCAGATAGAGAAGATGACATTTCCATATTGCAAGAATCATGATTTTCCTTTGGAGGGCACATGCTTTTCTTTAACTCCTAGTAGAATATAGGTATTTTTAAAAAGTACCCACACAGATGCTCATGAACCCAGTTTCTGCCAACTACTTTCATTGACTGTCTGGAAACCAAGCTTTCCAGATTTCAGGCAAATGTTATCTTCAAAAGCCTATACTAAGAAAAGAAATGTAGTGAAGGATGAATGAATTATAAATTCATCACAGGATCCACTAAGTGACAGCCTTACAGTAAAAAAACCATCTTTAGTAGAACTTCCCAGCACTAGGCCTACGACTCTTCCACACTGACAGCCACAAAGAGAAGCACAGTAGGTGGACTGACTGCTTAGAAACACTTCCTGTATTTTCCCTGCATTTCCTTTCCTCATTGTTGCAAGGCTATGAAAATAGATACTAGCTTTAAAATGATATTTCAAATAGGGAAATTTAAATTATTTGTGTATGATTTTCCCTACCTTTCGCAGTATCAACTCAGATTTCATTTCATATTGTGCAAACATCAACTTAAAATTCCTACAGTGGCTTTGCTAGCAGCTATGCCTATTTTTGTACCTTGATTGGCAGGCCTATACTTAAAACAATTAAGTAAAGATTATGTTTTAAAGTGGTTATTAAACTTGCCACATAACTTGTCTAGTGTTCTACAGGTCTTTTTACGTTATTAATATTCAGAAAATGATTTTCTGATGGTGAAACATCCTTTGAGAACTACCTGATCACAATTTCTGCAAAAAGTAGAAATAGAATACAAATGACATACTTCCGTTAATAACAAAAAGGGTATTAAGATTGGCAGTCAGAAATACATTATGTATTACAGCTATAGTATTCATAATACTTAGTTGGTTCACCATTGCTCTAGGAGAATTAACTTTCAGTCCAGAACAAAGAGAATTGGCCAGCAACATCTTGTTTTGACAATAAAAATTCAAAGCTTCTTTGAAAGAGCCATGGGGAGACAGGTTTCATGCTGCTTTACTAGCCAATTAAAGATAGTTATAGCAAGCCTTTTAAATGAGGAATTTCAGCATTTCTCCCACATATCAAGTGTTTTAGTGGAATCAGCTGTAAATCTTAAAGGCACTTCCAGTGGTCTGGATTTTTCTGTATATATATGAGCAGATAAGCCCGTAGGCAGATACCCAATGTCTTATTATAGGTGCTTTTAGGACCAGAGAGCCATCACAGCATGATGTCCTGAATTGTTTTCTTTGATTTAGGTGCCTCTGCTCTACCTAAGTCTAATTTTAGGCACTGAAGTAGAAGGTTTATGGCCTTACTTTATCTTCATATATGACATATGTTAATGCATCTTAATATATAAAAAAGAACTGAAATACAGGTCAAAATGAAAACAAAGTATTCAGTAGATCTGTATTCTATATTTTATATTGTTTTGCATTGATTTTAGGAATGTCAATTTATAATCTTAATTCTAGAAAGGAATTATTTTCAACCTCTCCAGCTGTCTTTCCCAGTTCCCAGAAGGACAAGAAATTCAGTTTTCATTCGCTCTACCCCAAGAAGTAATTCAGTCTGAGGTATCATTTGCAACCTATATATTATTATTTTCCTTTGATTTATGGTATTGTGTCTAATTTTATTTTTCCTTCTTCTTTAGTCGTTAACAATTCCAATGTTGGAATACTTTCTACTATTTACTTTTCTTTAGGTGTTATTCTTAAGATATTCTCCTGTCTTTTGGGAAAGCTTCTTGTATATCAGATATGCACATAAGAAAAAAGAAAATATAATTACAGATGAAAGCAGTATAAGTTTAAGTCAGAAAAAGTATTTAGACCACCCAAGATCTGATTAACATACAAACTGCTACGATTTGTTGTATACAACAGATCTCCGGAGCGGTGTTGACTCAGACAGAGGTGTATTTTAAAGACAAGTCTGACAGTAGAACAGAAATTATTTTTCCAAACACAGTTTAACTTCACAGGTGTTCTGCCAGTTTACTTTTTCTTGAATATTTAAATGTACAAAACCAACTCTCCCAGAAACATAGGGCCTCCAGATGAAGCATTAAAGTACAAGTAAATCTATTTTAAATTGAAAACAAGGGAGTTTAATTGAACCCGCTTTAGGCTGCTGAGCCTGGAGAGAGATGTAAAAAATAAAACAGAAAGTCAACTCACCAGGCAGGTTCTCCTAATCTCACAGAGTATTAATCATGTTCCTTGTAATGAGAAAATTCTATTAGATATTGCATTTAAAATGATGTGCAAAAACATTGAAAAGAGCTTATTTTAAGAACTATTTTATCTTCAAAGTTTTTAATGGAACAATTGGATTGAATACAACATGACATATAACACATTTGTTCTATATACATTAATGTATAGAATTCAAGCTTGGCATCCGGGTGACTGGATATACATTTGGACATGTATTTGGGCAGTCAAGTTGTGTGTTTCTTTTCATTCATA
Organism: Cariama cristata; assembly: GCF_000690535.1. Lineage (NCBI taxonomy): Eukaryota > Metazoa > Chordata > Aves > Cariamiformes > Cariamidae > Cariama > Cariama cristata. The sequence goes on from NW_009592842.1 coordinate 4,522, forward strand.
AAATGACTGTTTCCCTCCACTACAGCTCTATTAATCAAACAATACTCTCACAGTGAAAAGATTTTTATACACTGGAAACATGATGGTCTGTGAAAGAACCAGGATAAACAGCCAGTCAAGATCACTTATGTCTCAGCTCTCCAAACTTACTGTAACTGAAATCAGTTCCGGAATGGTATCTAAACTGCTACATTTACATTGCAGTCAAAAATGCAACCTAACTTAGAGTCCTGTCCTACCGTGTTTTAAGTACTTCATTAAATTCTTGGATCCTAAGTCCTTAACAAAGCCAAATATATTTAATATTGGCCACTTAAGGCAATTGGGCTAAGTTATAATCTGCATTCACCATCTAAATGATGTGAGGCTTTCCATTTCATTCAGGAGACTGCAGGAGCCCTCTGCAACTCACTTCCTCACAGGAATCAGGTGGACGGACCGTGATCTCTGACATCACACAGCAAACTGGTTCTACTAGCACTTACTAACTGGTCATTTTTCCTACTGAAAAGTACTGAAAGCAAAGGTGCAGGTATTGCAAGAAAACACTCTCCCTGCACCCCCTTCGACAATTGCATGCACATACAGCTGAGTTGCATGTAGTTGACTTAGCCCATTCAGAAAAAACTTTATGTGGAAACTTTACTTCTCCTTCCTCTCCTCAACACTGTACAATATCCAAATATCATAAAGCTTTTGGCAAAGGGAACTAGTAGGAAGGGATACTGTAGTCATGATGTTTTGTTTGAGTACGTTACCCAGTCGTTCTTTGCAATGCCATTTCTCCCTTTTCCATACATGCAGAAACAAATTCAATGAACAGACACCCTGTGAGTTGTGGCATAAATGCTAAGAAACGCTTAGTGGTTGTCTCACTGAGAATAATCACTAGAATGAAACTGAAAAGTCTTGGTCAATAAATGTGCTTCAGTGGCTTTTTTTTTACAATATACATCTTGTATACATTGCACTTTTTATTATTTTTTTTTGATTACGCTAGGCTTTTGATACTTTGAATGAGAAATTTATAGTGCCACCTCAAATTAAAGTTTCCAGTTATGAATTTAACTAGGCAGTGATTGGACACTACAATCAGTAAATACCAACTGATTGTTAAAAACAAATTCAGACATGATTAGCTGTGTAATAGATACAGATAGATTGTATTACTATAAACCCTCCGTTTTATAGGGGTTTACTAACCAACTGCTATTTCAAGTGCTTATAAAAAACTAACTACTCTATTAAATCTGATTCTTTAGCCTGAATGTGATGGATTATGCACTATTCGGTTACTATTTGTGACTGCTGTATACTGACCTGGATATTGAGATTGTTAGCATATGCCTGTGTTTTGCTACTGGCAGAGTTAGATGGACAGTGTCGTCCCTACCGTGCATCAGTGAACACACACGGCGCTAAATAAAACCGGTAAGAGAAAACGCAGTGCACAACAGTCCCTTTAGGCCTCATCATCCAGTGAAGGCAACCCCTAGTCTATTGAAAAGGAGAAATCAATACCTGAAGATGACCCATGCTCCCACCTTCAAGGTGACTGAAATACAAGTTTTGATTCATGGATTCATGGACCTGTTGAGGTGACTGAAATACAAGTTTTGATTCATGGATTCATGGACCTGTTGAGGTTGGAAGGCACCTCCGGAGATTGTGCAGCCCAACCACTCTGCTCAAAGCAGAGTCAGCAGATGATGTCTTCTCCTAATACCAGCTATATTAAGGAACTTACTCTACCATGCAGGGCTGATTCTTTGAACATTTTTTGAACCCCCTGCCATTAAAACATCTTGCCAAAGAGGCCAGGAAGAGTACCAAATTTCTATTTTAAACAAAGAGCTCTTGCATATTGTTGCATTATTACAGCTTCGGGATTTATTCTGCCTCAACTGAACAACAGTAGTTAACTGTATAGCCTCAACACAATGTCAAACATGTCAAAAGAAACTCAAGGAAAGAGGTTGATGGTAACATGTTATAGTTCAAGCTGGAATATACGCACAGTTAGTAACAGATGCTCAATCAATCCTCAGTAGTGTGTTCACATGTAGTTTTGTTTTATGCCTGAGCCATAAGAGAGAGCAAAGGAAATCCAGCACCCACTGCCACTGGAAGAAATGTCTAATGGAATCTATGCTAACAAAATTACTGACCCTTCAAAATATACTGCATCACCAAAACGTGTCCAGAGTTTCCAGATGCTTTTTTCTTTCAGTAGAAAGCTTTCATTCTTAGCTTGTAGATTTAAAATGGTGATGACTTAGGACCATCTATATAAATGCTTATACACAGTTAAAATTGCGTCTAGGGTAAATGCCTGCATAACTACTTGCTAGGCTTGAGCTGTGAGTGTGAGGAAAATGCATGAACAATAACTGAATCTCACACATTTCCATTTTTAGTCTGGAACTCCCCATCTCAGTCTATTCAGAGAGGTTTCAAATTTTATTGCCATGGTAGTAGAAACAACAACCCTATAGCAAGTCCCCATCCAACCAGTGAAAATTCCAAAACTTAAAAGTCTGACCCAGAAAGATATTTAAACCCATGTGATTCCTTAGCACAAGAGTAGTCCCATTGAAGTCAATTATAACTACTTCTTCACTTAAAATAACGCATGGGATAAGTATTCTGCCAAACTGGGACCTAAGAGAAAGTGTCTGATAGAAAAGAAAACAGCTATAATTCCTATTTTCTGTTGGGGACTATCAATTTTTTTTCCCTAAGTTTTCACATCTGGGCTCAGACTTCCTTACTGAAATAATTCAACTGGCATTAAGAACACGTAGACTTTCCTTTTTTAAGGAAGGCTAAATTGGGGCAGAAACAAAAAACTCACAATGATAATAAGACAGCACAGCTGAAGAAGATCAACAAGGAAGTTTCCCTAAACATTCTGAGGCAAGTCTCCAAATTATTTGTGTTCCAGTATTACTCATACGCAACCGATCATGTCACCACAGTTATGGACTAAGAAATTCAAGGAGTCAGTGAGCTCAGATTGTTAATAATAATTAGACCAAATTATTTAGGACAAGTTTCTTGGGAGGCTTTCCCTGATGATCTAGTAGATTCCCTGACTACACCTTCCATATACACTGATGTTTAGAGAAGATTAGCTATTTCATGTGATCAGATGGCATCCTTGTTCAAACCTTGGTCCATAACGCTAAACAATTTAGCAGAAATTAAACCCTAACAACTTAATATCTTTCTAGTATTTTCTGTGCTCTTTCATCAATCAAAAGTCAGTTCATAAAAACAGGTCAACATATAGAGACGCATACAAATTGTAACTTAGTAAATACTGGAAATTTAGTTTCATATTTTTCTTAATGTATTATGCTGTTAGATGACATTGGGCTATACTTTGATTTTTGCTGTCTTTATAGTCTTCTGGCAAACACAATAATGAAATATTGCTGGATGTCTAATTAATATTACACATTTTCAGAGGGAGTTTTATGACTCATCAAGACCATGAAACAATTCCTATTTGAAGACTCACCCTATATTATTTTGTCAGAAAATACTGATTTATATGTCATCTACTTAAATTTCAATTAATTCAATCTGCTTTTAGTTTTAGCACAAACAGGGAAACACGTCTTGTTTGCACATCCCACCTCACTACTCATACTGTTCTAAGAAAATGAATAACCATAACATCCTTGTACACAGCCTAGCATAAATACAATATTCAGGAACAAATAAGTGTGCTTGTGACACCACGACATGTTTGTAACAAATGGATTTTGGAGACCCTTGACCCTAGGAAGGTAATTATGTGATTTGATGGGGTCTACAGTAGCTGCGATCTGATATGCAATCTCAATTGATAACATTAGTGTTGACCATGAATCTCTCAATACCTTCCTTTTTACTCAGAGTGTTTGTTTTAGTACAGCTAGATTATACTTTAAAAAAGATCTATTACAGTGATTTCAATCTGATTGTAACATATAAACTAAATATTAGTGACACTAATGTCTTGCTAATGTTTTTTCTTTTTTTTTTTTGTTTTATTTGCTTGCTTCAATTTGTTTGAGCATGGAGTGAAGAGGGAAAGATATTGTAAGCGTCTTACACTCAAATAGTTGAAATGAAATGTGCATTAAGGTTCAGTGTTGAAGTGTTATGGCACGCTTCTTCATGAGAAAAAAATATAGAATGTTTTAGAGAATTATGAAAGTCACTCTATGGAATCAGCTACAATAGCTGATTTAAGAGACCTTGAAATATTTATTAAATAGCATCAGTAAAGAACTGTTCACTTGGAGCTGTATTCACAAAGGTGAAGATGAGGAAATGTAAAAGTCTTTTGACCTTCTGTTTGTTACAGACGCATTGAAAAGGGTCAACTAAATTCTGTAGCTGATAGTTAATAAAGCACATCATCTAAAGTAAATATTCTACTCTCTAAAACATCAAGACAATTTCACCTTGCTGGGTAAAACTTCCTTTGCCCCAAAAGGCATTACTATATGCATACTTCTCCTTTTGTATAACGTGTATAATTAAAATTCTTCTAATACTTTCAAGTATTATAATGTAGGTCAGTTTAGTAAAGAAATCTATACAGAACTTACATATTTAACTATGTGTGATGATAAGAAAAAAAAAAAGTCACAAATTTGTATTTGGTAACCTCCCTAGTATTGCATATGCAGAAACTTATGTTTGCACATGAAAACTATACTGCTTGAGCAAAGCACAAAATTGACATGTATAATCCATATGTACCAATATAGTTTGTGTGCTATTTTCATAGTCTTTTCCAAGCAAAGCCTGGACTTTGAAGAATTATTCATTAAATGATAAACATAACAAGGTGCAATTTGACAGACAGTACAGATGCAAATATGGCTAAAAGTTGATGACTTGCAAAGAAGGTACCACATAAGGTAAGTGGTTTTCTTGCTGAGTTCCTACTGTGAACCTGGATACACTGTAAAATATGCTGACTTCTTGTCAACTTCAGGAAAATATGCTGTCATTTATTACCTGGAAAGTCAGTGTTTGGTTACTGAAGTCATTAGCAATCTGATGAGGAGTAGTTATTCTAGATGCACAACTCTAGAAACCTAAGTTCCTAATAGACATTGATAGCAAGAACCTGAGGGAGCCACCCAGTATATCAAATATACTTTTTTCTTTTTCAAGTAAATTACACGATGCAGTCCTTTTTATGTATCTTCAAGCTCTACCTTAAAATTATTTAGGCATTTTTGGCTCCCATTGCTACATGGTAGTAGTTTGGTCCAAACTTCACTCATCTGACAGTTAAAAACCTTTCTACTAATTTCCACCCTAGACTTATTCATGACCACTTTGCTTACCTTTGTTCACACGCCAAACACTGCTTTTCAGCTAAAATAGTCATCTTTTTACTCCCTAGTGTTTAACTTCATGAGCTTTTTACAGAGAGAAAAAATATTTTCTAAGCTTTCATTTTAGTACGATAATTAAGAAAAGCTGTTCCAGTCTCTTCTCATAAAACTAGATCTCCAAATTACTAATCAGCCAATGGCTTTTTTTCTGTACTTGCAAGAGTCTGAATTTCTTCTAGAACATGGGGAAGCAGAACTGCACACATTACTCCACTGAGCTGAACCCAATATCTTGCACTACCTTCTCTAGTGGAAAAGCCTGTCTTTGCAATACCTACTATCTCTGCTTTCAGAGCTGCATCACATCGACAGCTCACAGCAAACCTTCCATAAATTAAAGTACACATATTCTTTAAATGCATGACCATGCACTTTATTTTATGGAATGTCATACTTTTTAAATTATTCCAGTCCACTAGGTCATCCAGTTATTTATGGAATTGCATTTGATTATGCCTTTTGTCTTTGTTTGATTGTCACTGTTCTACTTTTTGTGGCAAAGTCTTTTGTGAAATTTTGAATCCAATCAGTCCCAAGACCAAATTTTGCAAAGCTTTCCAAAGTAGTGTATGCGTGCAGGCTGCTTCTTTTCCAATGCCTTCTCCCCATTACTTTGTTCATCCTCTTCTATACAATTCTTCTGAAGACCAATTTACCTAAAAAGTCTCCAAGTGAAATCATTACTGGCAAATATATGACATTTCCCTTGCTTAGAAAATGAATCATCAAAAAATTTGCTAGTTTTGTCAAATATGATCAACCTTTGGTAAATCATCTTTCCATCTCCTTGCATGTCTTGATTTGTTGTCTTTACATTATTCGAGAACAAGTTATTTAAAATAAGTTATATTTGACTAGTCTTCTGAAGGACCAGTGCTAACAAAGATACAAGTACTGCTGTTGAGATGAAATACAAAGACAGCCTGTTAATCTAATGTAACCGTTTACATACATGCTCAATTCCAACACTTCCCAAATACGTCAAACTGCAGACTGAGCTCTAAATTTGGATTTATTCACAGAAATGAGTGCAGGATAAATAGAAACAGTTAAAGATTTGTTCACTGCTACCATGCCTAGGTCTTCAACTTTGTCCCAAAGGAACAAAGTAACAAAATTAAAATACTATAAATTGATTTTTTATTTTTCCTGTCCATAATCTTCCTCATGAGTTGGTTAACAAAAATGCCTCTTGATACCAGTTATGATGGTATCTTCATTCATATGCTGATAGGGATCAGTTTGAAATATAACTGTCGCCTTGGTCAGCACAGGTAAACAGGCGTTAGCTGGTAGTAATTTCTCATTGTACTAGAGAGGTACAACTGGAAAACCTGCCTATGCAAGTACAGATATATCATATCATTGTCAGATCCACTTATTTGAATTTAAGATATCCTTGAGGGACCTAATTAGCAAAAAATGTAGGTGGTTTTGGAGCCAACCAAACTCAGTCCTTGGAAAACATCAGTTTTGTAGCAACTGAGAGCCTAGCCCATTTAAGCCACACGTTCAACCTTGTAATGAAATCCTTCATTGGAAAAACCTCGCATTGATTTCAATACAAAATTTGTCTGAAAAAAAAGCAGAGCATTAGCAAGAAGTTTTGCATACTTCTTGCATAATACAAGAGAAGAGGAGGAAATAAAAGATGAGGTAAGAAGTGTTTCCTGAAAATTTTTAACTTATATAATGTTAGTAATTTTGGTGAATATGACTGAATGATGAATATGCATAATTTAAATTGTTGGAAAGATATTTCAAAAGAAGAAAATTTGCTAACTGTTATTTAAATGCTACTTAAACTTCCTTCTTTCCTTAATGATTGATTTAACCTGTAAGCTTTTTTACAACAGTAAAAAAAATGAACAACATAGGAAACACATTGGTTATTTATTGGGTATAGTTTGAAAACTATGGATGAAGCAGTAGCTAATGAGCTATAGGAAACTGAATTTTTTTTTCAGTTCAGGTGGTGAGTTTATTAAAATTAGGAAATAGAAAACATTTAACTCATTTTATCATTGAACTTAGAACTATATTATTATTATTATTATTTGTTTAAAGCAAATACAATCTGAATGTGCTTCAATTGTGGGGTTTTTTATAACATATACTAACAATTAACATTTTTTTAAAGTATCTGGTAAAAAAGTATAAAAGATACCTTATGTCAATATCTCTGGCTTGCTTAGGTTAAAAAAAGACCTCTAAACCCTTCCTTTGGGTAATATCACCTGCTAATTAACCACAAAAATTCCAGTGGTATGTCTGACGATGAAACATGGTTTAACTTCGTGTGAATTTCAGAGGACTGTTGAAAACTGAACATTTAAAAATAAACATGTTAAAGCCACATGCTTGGTTTAGGGGGTTGAATTTGCCTTTCAGGGAGTTTGTTTCCTTTTATTCCATCCCTTTTAGGAGAGAAGGACCTTCCCTGGTCCTAACAAGTTGCTGTTTCTCCTGACTTGGAACCCCGATGGTTCTGGTCCCCTAAAGTGATCTCTCTCTCTCACTTACCCTG
>NW_009592842.1:12468-19569 GCF_000690535.1 Cariama cristata
CCCCCCCCCCCCCCCCCACCCCTTTCTCCGTAGCTGTTCCCTCTCAATATGTATTAATTTAATCTCTCTGTGCACTATATCTACATGCAAGCTGGATACGTATTTACGACTAGTTCTGACTCTAACACCCTATGAAACCATAGCAAGAAATCTGATAAAATAATAATTAAATGCTGTAAAAAAGAGTAGTATTTTATAGCAAGGCACCAAGTAGGCAATAAGATAGTCACTGTCTCCTTGAGACAGTAAAGTCATACTGTTAAGCCAGGCTTAAAGTTAAAAGTTACTTCTTTGTTCAAGGATATCCCACATAGTATCCTATCTAAATTTAAAATATAGCTGAACAGCTCGATCGTCAAAACTGAAGCGAAAAGCTATGCAGTATATGTCTTACTGCTCTTGAAAATGGACACTTTGATTTTTTTTCAGATTTTTTCTAATACTGTTTCCCAAGACTCTTTTCCAATGCAACATTTCCTTTGAAGTCTTACATAGCTTTCAAGTGCCAAACGACATGCTCTTGAGAGATGTCAGTGGACTGCTTGTAAAAGATAAGGCAGGAGAGGCTGACACAGTCAATGTATTTTGTTTACAGAATTTTTGCCTCAGTGATCAATAACCATATGTAACATAAAGATGGTTTCATTCTCCCTTTGACATGGTGCTAGCTACATTGCCTAAGGATTTTTTTCACTGTCAAACATGTTTTATTCTAATATCTATAGCCAGTTCAGCAGCAACAAAATGTTTTATACTCAAAGGAGCCAGCTATGCTTTCACATTTGATTTGTATTTATTCCATCGAAATGGTCATATTTTAATACGCTGTGGTGCCTGGCTTTAAATCACTGTCAGTAACATAAACCTGCGAAGTAACAAGCTCAGACCCACAGAGGAGATTTCAGGCGGTGGAGAGTTCTTCTGCAGAGTTTCATTTTCTAGAACTTGATCTTCACAACAGAACCTCAAACATTGTAGCAAAGGTTATTACTATTCTCAAAGTATTTAGTAAATAAAGCTGCTTGTGGAAGTTAGAGGTAAGACACGCAATACTGCTCAAAGGTGCACGTTCCTTCTCTTCTCCATTTAGATTAAAAAGAGGTGTGAATGTGGATGGGGGAATGGGTAAAGAAGCCCACACTTACCTGATTGCGGGGCAAATGAGTAATCCATTCACTAATCTGTATGTCAGGAAAAGCTGTTTTGGATTTAAGACTTTTAAAACATTCATCTGTGTTTATTTTCCTTTTGCAAAAGCAGTTTATCTTCCAGATATTCATAAGTGAGTTTATGGACTCATAACTACGTGTTACTCTCTTACCCTGACTCCACTATTTGCCCGCTAACAGCTGAGCCGACGTAACCGACCAGCTCTGCAGGCTTTCCTCCTGCCCTGGTTGTGAGATAAAATGCATTAGCTTGGCCTTGAGGCATGTTAAAAGAGAGATGGTGGACAGGTAGACACTTTCATTTATTCAGCAACTCTAAATCAGTTACATCCAGCCGTCTGTCCATACCTTTAAAATATGCTTGTGCTGCAGACTGCCAGACATGGAGGTGTATTTTTGGTAGTGGTAAGTAAGTTCTTGTAGAAAAAGCTAAGTAGGTGAGAGCTTTTATGAAAAGGAGTAATTCTAGAGAAACAATAGGTTGTTATACTGAAATGGGAATATAGATGAAAGCTGAATTTCATGATTTAGATTTAACGTGAAGTCCTGGGTTTTTCAATTTTGGTTCATTAGGGCAAAAGTCTTAGAACCTGATCTACTCATGTTTTAGCTAAGAAAAAAGAGCTAAAAAAAAACCTGTCAGAATTGGTAATTATGTCTATACAGACACGCCTTTAACCAAATTAGTTCAATTTTTTCTTTCATGTGGGATCAAGTAACAAACAGCCCATTTATCACTATCCAGATCCTAATGTTAATTCCTTATTTTCTTTTCTGTTTCTTTCTCCATTGCAAATTAATGACACTTTTTTCTTAAATACAGACTATATAAAATATAGATACAATTTTAAAATAAGAAGCCACCAAAAAGGGAGGAATTTGCAACATAGTTGTTTCTACTTTGATTCCAGTAGTGTAAAACTGCATCACTTCCAAGCACTGTAACTTACTGCCTGGACAAAATGGACTTTGGGATATAGGGACCAGAACTTGTAAGTGTTTTTACCCGCTGCATGGGCCAGCACTGGGACAAGAGCGCAGAGAGGACGATTATTTATATGCACTTTAATTCAGTCCCCTGTGTTAAACCAATGCTTTAGGGATGAACTTATCAAACAGTAGCTTACCACTTAGAAGACATAGATTAATCCCCAGTCCAGAACCAGTGGAAGAGAGAACTGCAGTGAAAACGGCCTTATTCTGTGACTTTTTTCGCATCTTTTTTCAATTTGTTTATCCAAGCACTTCCACTTCTCTGGTCAAGAAGCCCACCAGAAACACATCCCAAGTTTCAGTTTCAGTTACTTAAAACCAGCAAACTTCTGGAAAAGAGACAGGAATTTCAGATCTCTTACAATTTTCATAAGATTTTAAGGTATTAAGGCATGTGGAGATTTGGAGATGGGCAAAGAACATTGGTGTTACAATCTCTCAGGTTTTGAGAGATTTTCTTCTTTTCGATGAATAAAAATATCTTAGTGATATTTTTGCAGCATGTGCAATAGAGAAAGGGTCTCAGTTTTGGACATGACTCAGAAGGATCATCAGAAATCTTGAGCTGAAATTTCTTCTGTTTGACAGGGCTTCACAAAGGCAAGGCAGTGAGATGCATGGGAAGAAGCTGCTATGTGGTTTTGTTTTTCCATCGTGGAACATAACAGAATAACAGAAGGAAATGTCAAGTCTTGCAAAAGGAAAAAGTTGAGAGCCAGGTGCTAAAAAACCAAAATCAATTAAATAATTAGAAGCTGCTTGTGCAATTATAGTGTTGATAGAGTGCATATGTGCCTGCATGTATGTTTTTTTCATAAATTGTTTGGCACATTTAGTAATTATTAAAAGGCACCCAAAGGCAATACAAGATTTAATACAAAATAAGACAAAAACTGATAAAATTATTTTGCAACTACACAATGTGTTTTTCTTTAAAAACAGTTAAATCACACCTTGAAAGAAATGGTATTGCAGAGTGTTACAGCTGATCTGTTTCCATTTCTATCCTGTTGACTGGGTAATGTTAATGTTAAGCTTGATAATAACAAGGGCATGTTTTCCAGGAAAAGCAGATTATTTTTCTTTAATTCATCGTTTCAGAAAATAATGCCTGGAAGCCAAATCAGCCTCTTTTCTGCTTGTAATTATTTAGGACTTAAAAATTTTCTGGAGATCTTTGAGGAGTTAAAATAGTCTACTCATGTTTACTCAATACCAGTATAATTCTTGGTTTTGATTTATGTTTAATTATTGGAAAATCACCTTCATGCACTAAGAATGAACAGGAGAAAGTGGGATTTTTTTTTTTAAAGATGCACACAGCTAGATACTTCCCCTGGGTGATGTTGTGCATTTGAAGTGTTTTTCCCTAGAAACTTCTGCAGTTTTGGTGTTTTCTCTAGGGGGCTCAGAGAAATGTGGAAAGGTCTGTGCAAAGTATCCTGAATACTGAAACTTTTTGCAAAGGTGGCCTGATCACGGCAGTAGCTTTAAACCATTTTGCCGTTATTTTTGAAGGACACAATGCCATAGAAGCAGTCTAGCTAGTTTAAGTCATCTGTTCAAAGTTTTTTATTGTGAAACAGAGTTACAGAGCTGGTATGCAGGTGACTGTGAATCCACCAATCTAATATTTTTCTCCTACTGACATAGTAGTTGTAGTAAGCATGATCACTTTGTTACTTAGCTAGAAAATTACTTAAATTTTTGTTACAAGTATAGATACAAAGTAATATTAAAGTTATGTATTGCAGTAGGAAAAATCTGCTTTAAAAATTTAGGAAGTTAGAATTAAGGGACCCAAACTATACATACGAAGGGAAATTACTAGAAAATCCTGTCCAACACACCTAGCTGAAAAGGCAAGACTGCTTGGCTGAAAACGGGTTGTGTGATGAGAAGACACACACTACTGTTACTGGGGGGTGTGTGTATTTCTGAGCACTCTGGAAAATGCAAACAACCTTTCTGTTATCCAATAGCTTTAATATTGACAGAAACCTTCTTGCCTTCCTGTCTTTGCTGCTTTACTTCCTTTTCACTCTTCATGCCAAATGTATCAAAGAACAAAAGCAGTAGTTTAAAGGAAGGAATTAAGGTTACAGGTATAATTTTACTTTTGATACTTCTTAACCTTTATATTTTACAGTTTTCATATCTGTTTATCAAAGATTTTTTTTCCTTAGACCGATTTGCTAGGTCGAGGGTGTCTTTTGTTTTGTTTCCTTCTGCTGCTATGAGTTACCTTGTGTAACTGCTGTGATTTAACGTGTGCAGCAGAGGAATAACTCTTGCCTTGCTCTGTCTCTTGTTAGCCACAGAAATACTCTCTGCAGGGGTGAAGCCAGGTGCCATTTCCTGAATAACAGAATAAGGTGGTCTGGGCCCGAGAACATACTTCATCATCTAGACATCAGTTTGGCAATACCTGAAAATACGGAAGATGGAACTTATCAGTCACTAACAGTCAATCTACGTATTCATGTGAATATACAGCTGGCGTAATTTAGATAAGCACAATGCAATTAGCACAGCTGGAATTTAGCTAGAACAATGGAGCTATCTGTCTTCCTCTTGAAAATATCATCAGGAGACTATTTTTAATCACCACAAATAATGAATATCTTGACTATACTCTTCTGCCAAAAAAATTCAACTCCAACATCAAGGGTCATTATGCAGGAACATTAGTTTAGTTAATATTGACTCACAGTGAAGAATATAATCTATTAAAATGCCACCATCACTTGTTTTAGAATCTGGAAATATCCAATTTGATCTATGTATGTTTTGTACAGCTGATGCTCAAGGACTTTACCCTGTGATGTCCCTTTTTATATATCTGTAGAAAATAGAAGCCTTTTGTTGAAGGAGAATATACGGTTTCTGCCTTAAACCTCATATTTAAAGAAAAATAAATGCATTTTACAAACCCACATAAAATAAAAAGTATCTAATCTAGACCTCTAAATTCAGAGCAGGAACACCATCCTGCTGCTCCTCTAACCAATAAATTACTGTTTTCATCTACTGTTGATTCACTTCATTCAAAGCAGAGTAGATTCCAAAACAAGTTACTCCTTTCAAAGCCAAAAAAAAAAAAAAAAAAAAAAAATCACTTTAGACCTGCCTGATCATAGGAAGACATCTTGTCAACAGCTCTGCAATAAGATCCAGTGGGATGGATGGTGTCCAAAGAATACTAATCAGGTTTCTGTATAAACAAAGTGCATTCTACACTTCAGTTTCTGGAAGCTCATTGTCCAAACATTTTACTAAAGTACTAAAAGTGCCTTAAAAAAAGTCCTTCTGCACAACAGCAAGAACTATCAAAGTGCCTGTGGTGAAAGATAAGATTGCACTTTAACTTTCATGATGTGTTTTTGCAAGTACCAGCTCTGTCAATGCCATCAATCAATTGCTCAATTTGTGCAACTTCAGTGTTTCCAGAGTCAGGGCCTCTGACTGGGATTCTGGCCTTCTAATATTTTAGTAGTGGAGGTAGTACGTGCATGCAGGTGGTTGTGGGGTAGAGGGAGAATCACTTCTGTGGTCTGTGTGTTGGTATTAAAATGTCAAGTTGGAGTCCAATAAAAACATTAGCAATGAAGGGCTGCACACTTAACTCTTGCTCATCTCATTTCTCCAGAGTGTAGAACAAAGGACGCTGGACACAGTTACAGCACAGCCCACTCACTGAATAGCTGAATACCTAATCTCAGAACAGCACTGGCAAATGCAGTAAACTCCTCCGAGCCAGCCCTTCGATGTACAGATTCAGCAGCAGGAGGTCCTGCGAGTCCAGTCTGACCTCTGAGCTCTTGGAGTCTAAAAGACATGAAGTCTAAGGCATACAAATTACAGGTCAAAGTAGAACTGTGAAGTTTCAAGGCTTTCCTTGTTTAAACATTGACCTAGAGAAACAGACGGATGTTGGAGGATGTTTGGTTTGTATTATTTCATCTGATTACTTTCCAAGCTATAAATTAGAACATGCAAGTGGAACAAGTTTTCTGCAAAACAGTTTGAGGCTGCTGTGTATCAGAAAGCAGAGAGAGGAAAGGGAAAGGGCAGCTGTCACACTTTCTCTGTCCACACACAAACTAATTGCTGTATGGATTCCTGCTCAGGGAAGAGCAAAGGAGAAGACCTCCAAATCCCAGAACCCTCCTGCAGAATCTTTTAACCCTGAAATTTTTCTGTCTCTGCACACTTAAAATTTCATTCCAGGTTTTGATCTTCTTGCTAATTGTTTCTAGCAGTAGTCTAAGGAAAAGGCTGCTAGGGAATGAAAGAGGGAACCTGAAGGTCTTTGGGACCATCTCCTGTGGTGAAAACATGGGGATTGTCCTCTATCTCCTATCCCCCAATTTTTTCCCATGAGCCCCCGCTCCCATCCCCTGTTCCTGGTTTCTCAGTCCTTACAAATGATCCAAGACGCTGTCTCCTTTCTCCCCATGGAAGACTCCTTACCCTGACTGGTTTAGAATGACTCTAGAAAATCTCCTCTGACATTACTGTGTCTTCAAGCACCACACCACTGGAAGTCTGCCGTAACCAAGATCACTGTGCCCTCACCCCTCCAAACACCTCTCCTACCACTAGTTCCAGGGCTGAAAATGCCTCAGTCTGCCACGACTCCCCACTTTTCTCCATTAGCAGTCCACCAAATAATCCTTGTCTTCTTTCCCATTTCTTCTTGAAGTTTCTCATTCCAGACCTAGGGTTATTCACTGTCTTGCATAAGCCACCTAAAATTAAGTAAGTGCAATCCTGAGCCTTCTGTTTCAAAGAACATACTCAAGCAGCCAGGTGTAATTTCTTATCTGTTTCCTTCAAATTCAGTCTGTCACACCACTGAATCCCCTAATCTAAGTTGCTGTGAATATGGAACTCATCTGTCACCCACTAAATCTTCCATTTGGTTCAAAATGCTCTA